>NC_088716.1:25329904-25629904 GCF_963576615.1 Watersipora subatra
AATTAGTGTAATAATTTGATATAGCCATAGCTTCAGTAAGAAAAGTTGTTAATTTTTACAGGCATTGTATTATTTAAACGCTTACATAAACCATTATGCCACTTTTGTGTTCTATTCATCTATTATTGGCAGATTACATAATATAAATAGCGCAAACCAATCAAAGGAATGTAGCATAGCAAAGAGATTTAGTATTGCTCTTCTTAGTCCTTATGAGTCATGGTTGCAATTGCTGAGCAATTGCATAATTATATAAAATGAATAGTTTTCCATGGTTACTCATTACCACTTTTAGTTACTCAGTCAACACTGAGAGTAATTATCAGATTTGAGATATCATGTTTAGAGGCAGGAGATTGACAAATATTTTGTTGGTTTTTACTCTTACCCTACCGTATGCGAATTTATGCTAAATCTATCAGCAACTGCCGTATGCACATTTTTGCGAATTTTCCAACAATTGCGTGGTCACCTAATTTTATTATCCATTAAAAACATAACGGATGATTTTAAAACTTTGATGGTATTGTCAGTGTGGTTCGAATATTTCTCTAATAGTTTAGTCTAAGATAACCAAGCAGTTTCAAATTTTTTTTTGAGAATTTCCAAAATAAAAATGGACATTTTTTGTGTAAGTTTTGTTAAGTATCGCGCAAGTCAGAAAACATATAATTACTTACATGTATGTTGATGACACTATAGTCAATTCAAATTCAGATTTTTGTGATTACACAGATAATTAAATTAGCAGCAGTGACTCTGATGATAGTGAAAATAATAGTTTTTTTAAGTGTAAGGGACATTGTAGAGCATCGTTTTAGCTTTGTAGCGATTGTAGCTTCACATAGCTTTAGCAATGCACAAAGTGAAGGTACATTGATTTTTGCATAGCACTATATGTTAACATTTTAGCAAAATAAAATATATTACAAAAAGTTTATAGATAAACTTTGAAGTTGAAACAAAATAGTATACATGCTTCATGTACATATCATGAAGCTAAATTGGCAATTTTCGGTGAAATGGCTGGCGGTAGGCCGGTAGCTTAGTTTGTACATGGGTGGCAGTAAAAGGGTAAAGCTATAAAAGAATTAGAGATACAAGTGTATGTATTTCCTTTTGAATGATTTAGTGAACTTTGATGATTCAAGACAATGAGTTTGGCGAATGATATATATATATAAGATGCTGCTGAAGTTGCGCAATTCAACTCATGGCTTTTAATTATTACCTCAAAATGTTGAAAACACGCGATAGGAAGGGCCAGAACACTACTAAAACTCATAGTTACTCAAACCTGAAATACAGTAGGTTTTATACAAATTGCTGTACAATAACAAAACTGCAAAACTATTGGTTAAAATATAAATAGCAATATATATTATTATTTTTGGCCTTCGGTATCGGGCAGCATGTATGCAGTTTGTTTGCTGATGTTAACAAAAGTTTTACTAATAAGCTACATAATTTGCTCAATTATTTGTGTCAACTTTAAAATTTAAAACAAATGTAGTGTTAGCACTTTTAGAATATACTACAAACAACGCAGAGGAACTTTTTGTGGCATATGACTTGAATTTAAAAGTTCTCTGAAAATGCAACTTGTATTTGGCCATTTTAATACTTTAAAATGTCAAAGGGAGCTCATAATTAAAGCAACTTTAATATAATTTCAAGATGCTCAAAGCGGTACGGATGTTATGTTGACAAACATTAAAAGGTCACTCTGTACTATGGCTAGTAAGTATTTACATGTATTTAGATTTTGCATTGATGCTTTCAATTAGGTAGTGTAGGAAATCTATTTACATTAGCTAAATTACCAGCATGTGCAATACCCAGCTTTGTTTCCTATCCATCCCAAACATTTTGCCAATGCTTATAATAATTCATTGCTATTTTCAAATCTGATTTCTGAACCAAAGGTAGTTTTAGCAGTATAAGAACCTATACTTCTCTTCCTATGGGTCTACTCACTTTTCTGTAGCAGCAAAGGCCATTGTTTTTAAAAGGTCTGTAAGAATTGTATTACTTATTTTGACTTCCATTGGTGCTCGTAGCAAATATAATTTCAGTACAATTTGCATCAATAAAGTTATTATTACTTGTTTGTAAAGTATTTGGAGCAAAACAATATTTTATGTGCACAGCAAACATTTTTGCTGCAAGCTTACCAAAACAAAATAAAACGTTTATTTTTATGTTACATTTTAATTAAACATCATGTTCTATTCAGTTATTGCTGTCAGTACTATGCAGTTATTGCTGTCAATGTTCTTTGTGCATTCTTGGCACACTTTTATGTTAAACTTCCAATGCATTAAACACTTTAGAAATAAAGTGTCCAAACAAGGATGCATAACATGAGATTTGTCACTGGCTTGTTTTGACCTATATCTAGCACTCTTTAGCCAAAGGTGTCTAGCTTTACTAAAATATTTGGTAGTGAAATTGTACATAAATTCATTGCCTGCATACACATCAATCATGATGCCTATGCTCTTATTATGTGTGTTCTACTATTGCCTGCTTAGCTAATTCACTTTCTACTTCTCAATAGCCTCAGCCTCCGAATGAAAGCTATTGTTGTTATTCCTATTCTTTGTAACTTTATAATGAAGGAGGTTGTGGTTGGGCAGCTCATTTGCTTTTCACTCTATTAGAAATATTGCAGCACAAGTATAACTGCAGTAAGAAAATCTTCACAGAATTGCATAATGTGGTCTTATTCTCCAAGGTCTTCTCACTAGCAGAAATGACCTATGTACTTATGCAATTGTGGTTTGTGCTTAAAGTGACTCATTCTCCTAATGTGGCATGGCTTGCTATCTTCTCGCATGCTAGTCAATTGATTAAATAGATTGTAAGAAACAAGCCAACCTCTCATTCCTACACAACCTAAAGACTTATCACATAAGTTCAACCTTCTAGCGAGATTGTAGCCGCTAAAAATTTTGCTTTTTTCACGCGTCTAGCCATTTAGGGTTTTGCAGCAGCAGAAGAACAGACTAATCATGTCACAATTGGTATATTTGTTTGTCACAATTGTTTTATATTACTTTTGCCAATTTTGTCATTGAATTAATTGTACCATATTATGGTGAAAAGGCATCATGAAAAAGTATTTTACTTCGCCTCAATACCAATGCAAAAGGTTAGACCGGTAGTGGCCATTTTTGACCTTTAGGGCAAGCCACTTTAAATACTATATCTAAGCAACTTACTCATGTCATCAAATTGCGACGGCAAACAACAATGCATAGGTTTTCGCAGCTAATTTGGATTTGGATTTTACTGCCTTAATTGCAAGATCGTAATATTGTCAAGTTAAAAAGGTCAAGAAACCCCAACTTTATAATGCTAAAAGAATGAAATTATTACTAATTTTCATAAAATGATAACTTTGTAATTATACACAAGGGTAGCTTTGTGAGATTAACCGACACACATTAAAATAGTTATGGTAACATATAGCACAGTAGCCAGCAATTGATGAATATCTGTGACTCTGTCGATGCTCCTAACTTTTGTAACTTTTTAAAAAGCATTAAAATAATTATGGATGCTTTTTATTCTGATTAGTAGTGTTAGCTGATTGATAGCACCAAACAGGCAGAATTATTAGTAGCCTATACTATACTGCCCTGAGCAAGCAAAACGCTGTATCTTGATATTTGTAAATTGTTCAGCACAAGCACAAACGCGTTTTGGTCAAGCCTGGCATCAGTATTAGCAGTATTTTAGTTTTTTTTTTTTATTTATTATGGTGAGATATCCAACAATCTTTACTGAATTTTTTTTTCGTGAAACTTTAAAATCAAAGGAGTTATTTCACTTAGGGCATTTTGTTTGCTTAAATTGACAATTTACTAAGCTGGCACTAGGCAATCAAAACGCCCTATCACTGCAGATAGGGCCTTTTGATTGCTTAATTGGACCGGTTTCTCATTGTTAGTTTGCCACAAGACCATTTGCCATGACTGGATTATCAAAGGATTACAAGTTTAAATTCTGATATTAACCCGCAATTAGTCAACAAAATGATATATGTTGCAATTCCTATTACTCATCCAGTCAACACATGGATTAAAACCCTGTAATAGCCATATTTAGCTCAAAAGTTAAGAGATGATCAAAGATCTAGGTATCCTTCAAACCAGATGTCATGAAATGAAAGGAATAAGTAAAATAGTAGTTTAAAAAAGATCAAACGCTTTTATTAAAAATAATTTAAAGCAAACAACTGAGTGCAATAATGTCAGTATTTTAAAAAAGCAAAACCTTCCAATGGACATGTAATTAAAACAAATTTTTCAATCAAATGAGTCGGATCTTTAAATCGAGACTTTTGTCACTTAGATATCGTCTTGTCATAATAAATATATTATGATAAAAAATATAGCAATAAGATTGAGCACTTAGAAGTGCACTAGCTTGTATGAGCTGCCTTGAAACAACCAAATATATATGCCTCAGTTTCGCTTCCCTTTGTTTATATACTCTTTGATTACATAATGCTGCTCATAATGTCCAACTTTGTGTATGTTCAGGCCAATCAAAACGCTGTATCTGCAGATAGAGCGCTTTGATTGCCACTTTATGTGTGGTAAATGTGGATAGGGCGTTTTGCACATTGTGAAAAGTGCTATTTCTGGTGGTCTCAGATATATGAAATTTCGAGACATGTTAGATCTCAACCTAAATTACATATAAGCACAAAAAAGTGAATTTTGAAAAACTTTTCAGATAGGGCGTTTTGCTTGCTTAGGGCAGTATAAAGTTATGATAATGTATTATTTTCATTGTAATTAACAAGTTGATGCATTTTAGTCGTAATTTGATACGGATTTAAACTAGAGGCTGAGTCATAAGTAAGTGACTGGAGTAAATGAAATCCTTTAAATTGTTGAAGCTTTAAAACCTATGTTTCAATTTTGTAGAAGAATATCGCATGAGATAAAATATTACAGCTTCATAGAATTTTAGTAATGGGAGGTAGGGACAAGGGTTTGCTGAAAAACCTAAAAACAACAGGCATCTTTTGCATCACTTTTTAATCTGCATAACATCTGTTTGGGCTATTAAAATTGTTTTGCTTATTTTGGTAGAAACCTGGTCACCGCATCCAAGCACTATATCCACCAGATGGAAAATGGTACGAAGCACAGCTGGACGCTTTCTTGAAGGGGGTATGTTGCTGATTAACGGTTAGTTTCCACAAGAGCGTGCCACATTAATAAAAGTTTTATTTCAAAAAATTTATAAGAAATAATATTACTATAAAATCTATGTTTGAATGCCATGGCACTGCATTTTTTAACCCTTCCAATTATAGTGGCAAAAATTGTCGATTGTGCTTCATAATATATGTTCAATCTTTATTAGCTTCAACTCTATCTGAAACCTTTTTGTTATAGATTTTATTTTTCCAACACGTTAAAAAATAGTACTATTCAAAAAACTTAATGCATTCCTACTTTGTGCATTGCTAATGCTATGTGAAGCTACGATCCCTTCGAATCTCAAAAAACAATGCTCTACCATGTTCCTTACTCTTACAAAAACTATTACTTTGACCACCATTGGAGTCACTATTGGAGCTGCTACTTTAATTATATGTGTAATCACTAAAATCTTAATCCGTCAGTCATCAACAATCATCAATAATGTTATCAACATAAGTAATTATCTGTTTTCAATTCTGGATGTACTTGCGAAAGCTATAATAGCACTAAATATTTCGAAAATCAGAAAGAACAAATGTTTCTTTTTATGTTGAAAAGTCCTAAACAAAAATTTAAAATTGCTTCGTGAGTTTAGGGTAATTTTACAGGGAAACTTTTGGACAACACTGTCAATACCATAAAAAGTCTTAAAGACTGTTAGTTAAGTTGTCAACGAATAATAAAATTAAGTTACTACGCAATTGCCAGGAAATTCGCAACATGCACATATGCCGGTCGTCCATTGATTTCGCCTAAATGCGCATGCAGCGGTGAAAGGGTTAATAAAATATTATGTAATCTCTAATTGAATCCCCATTCATTTAAACGCCCCTCTACTAGACCTGTACTATAATAGATGACGGTTAAAGATAGAACGCCGCCGTTCAAGTGAACGTTACTTCTTTTGAAAAAAACACATAAAAACTATATAACACACAAACTAAGCTGTGATTCAGTGATAACATATACACTGGGCGTTGAGCTTGCAAAATGCCATCGTTAACTGCTTATTCTAATGCTGTAGCATGTGCAAGAAATTTTAGCCTCAAATAGTAGTACAGATTTCATCATATTTGCTAAACCGTTTTTTCATATATGCCGAACTATCAAGGCCGCTTAAACAATAAAATTATTATCAGCCTGATAGAGTTATTAATTATTTCCACGGTGCTGCTTTCAAAGCTTTAACGAAAACACTGTAAAGCTTAGAAGTTAGAAAACTCGCTTCAATATGCATTGACAAAAGTATTAATTGCTATTGTTGTAACTGAGTCATTGTTAGTAAAAATTTGTCAACATTTTTCTATCCATCCTGTCCAAAATCGGATCCAAAGATCAAAGAATGTTGAAGTCGCAGTCAGCTGGATGTGGTTGTCAATTAAAGGGTGACACTCTAGTTTTCAACACTTCTAGAATAGCACTCGAATGAACATGGCCTTCAAATTAAGATTCTACCTTATGTCAATTTAGCTGTATTTCAGAATGTTATAATATTGGAGTTTTGGGTCAAGGTTAAAATAGCAAGCATAACTTTGCAAATATTGACGCAACAAGATTTTAGTTTTAAATAAGGCTCTGCTTTCATATATTTGCAAATCACTAATGCATGAATTTAAAAAAAGAACCCAAGGGTATATTTCTCTTTGTGTAGTAGCATCTAATCAAAAATGCATTGATTTTAAATAAGTGCAGAGTGACATACATGGATTATCAACACCGAAGAGTGATTTTCAGACATCAGATTAAATGTGGGTGATGCTATGATAAGTGGCTTTAAACTAACACAATGTACTAGGGAACCAAGCGTGATTATTTTGCTGTAGCTCAAATGCAGTAGAAAAAATAAAGGTGTCTAACTTTTCAAGTATTTCAGTCAAATTCGTTGCCTACATAAATGCTGACACTAGTCTTTGTGTTCTGCTGCTGTCAGGTTACAAAACATAGCTCTCCTAGTCAGAGGCATTTAGGTATCTAGAGCAATCTAGGCATTAGTGGTTTCAATGAACACCTGAACAATGGTGTTTAACCACATTGCTTGACCCCATAGGTCAAGTATTAGCCTAATTAATGACTCAATAAATAGCTACCCAGTCAGGTCACACTAAGCTTAGCAGCAATCGTTCTGAACACTGGCCATTGAGACTGCTCAATAAATGTTAATCCTGATCATTTCTCTAATAATTTGAAGCAAATAGAAATCCAAACTGCTCTATCGCATGCATGCAAGTGGCACACCATTTAGTTTCATAATTAGCTGCTAAAGTAGTATATAGAAGTGGTCATCAAAGTACCTTCTACAGTATATGTGTGTTTTGAATAACAATACATTGGTTAAGTATTATATTACTAAATGAGAAATGACACTAACGAGCATTAATGTCCTTATTGTTCACTTGTATCTTAGAAACCATCAATTCTGTTTTGACTTGCAGCACGTAAACCAGCTTATTTAACTTTTGAATGGAGCTGAGCAATGATATGTGATTCATCAAAGCCATAGCTTATCAGATTTTTATAAATGATAATTCACATTATTTACTATTTCAGTCAGCAGAAAACGGTAAAGTGCAGAGGAAATAGCAGAATTTGACAAGTACTGGACTGAAAAATCAGGCAAACTGCCAACAAGATCAGTGTTGGATGCTAAACACTCAACGCTGCCTAACAGAAGTGTTACAGTGATTCGGGCTCGAGCCAACAACTTGCTAAAGAAGGCTGCGAGAAAAAATGCCAGCTGAATTTTTTATGTTGTTGAACCTTCTTATTATCATTGCGTTGTATTTGTCAATAAATGTGCTCTTTTTGAAGACTAAAAGAGACCAACTCCGCAGTAATGCACTTGTATAGTTATTTTGTATCAAGCAGTCTTAGCTATTATTTTATGTACAGAAAATGTGCATAAACAATGACTATGATAGATAATACAATACCGACAATAGATATTATCTGTTGTACTGCACTGTACACTATGATGTATTATTCAAGAAACAAGCTCTAAGATAAATTATAATAATTCTTTTAAAGAAAAACTAAATATAAGGAAATATGCCGCAGCAGCCAGTCTACTGACAACTTACTGTCAAACCGACAAGCCCAAAAAATTACTTAGAACGCTGTGCTTGACTAAAAACAATCAGAAATTCACTACACAATGAGAAATATATCTTTTTGGGTCATTTTCCAAATTTAAGTGAATGTGTCTGAGTAGAATGTTCTATCAATTTCTTGACAGTTCAGGGCATTATTATTACTGGTAAAATGTGAATAATAGCACTCAGTATTACTATTGATCAATAAAACCACCCAAAGTCAAGAGATCTAAAGTTAGAAAAAATTTGGTACTGTGCTGGGTCCAGCCCGACTGATCATTGCTAACAATAAATTGCAGTAAGAAAGAAGTTTTGAAAAGCGAAAATGCCCTCAAGATAGAATGTTATTGTATTTTTATTGGCTCTCTATGTGACATTAAGTTTTTCCCTGGGTTCTACATAGGCACAATGGGCTTGTTTGGAATCTACCCAATTTATGGTGCTGTGGTATTGCGCAGGTTTTGCAACCGGACACTCCATTCCCGAGTGGGGAAATGTTTTTACTTAACGTTCTAAGAGTGGCTTAAGATGAATAGAAAGACATTGCTGTTATTGTATGTTAGATTGAGTAACTAAGTATGTTGTGCAAGTAATTCATATTATTACTGTAGATAATATGCACAGCAAGCAAAAATGTGTGTGTTTCATTTTAGCAATCACAGTAACTGAGTTGCGTCCATGCATTGTTACCAACTAATTTTTTTTAAGTTTTTGTATGCAGTGCAGCAGCGATATGTGACTGAATAAGAAACTATAACATAGACCATATTTACAAATATTGAGTTACATTATTCGTTTATATTAGTGAGCAGAAAGTTATGCAGCCTAAAAGAAAATTGAGAGTTCAAAAAGCCATGATCGGAAGATTGAGGCAAACTACCAAAAATGCCAGAGCTGTATACTGTTAAAAGAAATTGGTGTTTGAAAATTATAATGATGACTTATGCCCGAGCCCACAACTTACTCAAGAAGCTGCAAAATTAAACTGGCAGCAGGGTCTTCTTGTTGATGAGGCTTTTGTAATATCGCATTAAACTTGACGTCTGAATAAATTTACTCCGTTTGGTGACTAAGCAACGACCATTCTATGGTACTTGACTAGTTGAATTTTTTAGTATCAAGCATGGTGGCTGTTGTTGTTTTAAATACAAATTTATTGATTTCTACGTTAAAGTTTAACATACTATACAATATGTAGGTTCTAACAACAATTATTGTTGTTTTATACAGATTGTTGTTTTATTGTACAGATTATAGCAGACTCTTAGTTGATCTATAAGTGATAGCAACATCCCAAATTATATGTAAGCCATGGCACCTCTGCATTGATATGTAAGTTATAGCAACCTCCTAAATTATATATAAATAACAGCAGCTTCCTAATTACTATATAATTCATTGCAGCCTCCTAACTGATATATAAATAGTAGCTACCAACTATATAAAATTCAAATTATGGTAAACTCTTTTGTGATCTATAAGTCATAGCAACATCCTAAATTCTATGTAACCCATAGCAACCACTGCAATGATATGTAAGTTATAGCAACCTCCTAAATGATATATAAATATCAGCAGCCTCCTAATTAATATATAATTCATAGCAGCCTCTTAACTGATATATAAATAGTACTGTAGCTACCAACTATATGAAATTCAAATTATAGCAGACTCTTAGTTGATCTATAAGTGATAGCAACATCCCAAATTATGTGTAACACATGGCACCTCTGCAATGATATGTGAGTTATAGCAACCTCTTAAATGATATACAAATAGCACCAGCTTTCTAAGTAATATATAATTCATTGCAGCCTCCTAACTGATATATAAATAGTAGCTACCAACTATATGAAATTCAAATTGTAGTAAACTCTTATGTGATCTATAAGTCATAGCAACATCCTAAATTCTATGTAACTCATAGCAACCTCTGCAATGATATGTAAGATATAGCAACCTCCTAAATGATATATAAATATCAGCAGCCTCCTAATTAATATATAATCCATAGCAGCCTCCTAACTGATATATAAATAATAGCTATCAACTATGGAAAATTCAAATTATAGCAAGGTCTTAGGTGATCTATAAGTGACAGCATCATCCTAAATCATATGTAACTCATACCAGCCTCTGCAATGATATGTAAGTTATAGCAACCTCCTAAATGATATATAAATAGCAGCAGCCTCCTAATTAATATATAATTCATAGCAGCCTACTAACTGATATATAAATAATTGCTATCAACTATGGAAAATTCAAATTATAGCAAGGTCTTAGGTGATCTATAAGTGATAGCAACATCCTAAATTATATGTAACTCATAGCAGCATCTGCAATGATATGTAAGTTCTAGCAACCTCCTAAACAATATATAAATATCAGCAGCCTCCTAATTAATATATAATTCATAGCAGCCTCCTAACTGATATATAAATAATAGCTATAAACTATGAAAATTCAAATTATAGCAAGGTCTTATGTGATCTATAAGTGATAGCATCATCCTAAATTATATGTAACTTATAGCAGCCTCTGCAATGATATGTAAGTTATAGCAACCTCCTAAATGATATATAAATATCAGCAGCCTCCTAATTAATATGTAATTCATAGCAGTCTCCTAACTGATATAGAAATAATAGCTATCAACGATGGAAAATTCAAAATATAGCAAGGTCTTAGGTGATCTATAAGTGATAGCTTAATCCTAAATTATATGAAACTCATAGCAGCCTCTGCAATGATATGTAAGTTATAGCAACCTCCTAAATGATATATAAATATCAGCAGCCTCCTAATTAATATATAATCCATTGCACCCTCCTAACTGATATATAAATAATAGCTATCAACTGTGGAAAATTCAAATTATAGCAAGGTCTTAGGTGATCTATAAGTGATAGCATCATCCTAAATTATATGTAACTCATCGCAGCCTCTGCAATGATATGTAAGTTATAGCAACCTCCTAAATGATATATAAATATCAGCAGCCTCCTAATTAATATATAATCCATAGCAGCCTCCTAACTGATATATAAATAATAGCTATCAACTATGGAAAATTCAAAATATAGCAAGGTCTTAGGTGATCTATAAGTGATAGCATCATCCTAAATTATATGTAACTTATAGCAGCCTCTGCAATGATATGTAAGTTATAGCAACCTCCTAAATGATATATAAATATCAGCAGCCTCCTAATTAATATATAATCCATAGCAGCCTCCTAACTGATATATAAATAATAGCTATCAACTATGGAAAATTCAAATTATAGCAAGGTCTTAGGTGATCTACAAGTGATAGCAACATCCTAAATTATATGTAACTCATAGCAGCCTCTGCAATGATATGTAAGTTATAGCAACCTCCTAAATGATATATAAATATCAGTAGCCTCGTAATTAATATATAATCCATAGCAGCCTCCTAACTGATATATAAATAATAGCTATCAACTATGGAAAATTCAAATTATAGCAAGGTCTTAGGTGATCTATAAGTGATAGCAACATCCTAAATTATATGTAACTCATAGCAGCCTCTGCAATGATATGTAAGTTATAGCAACCTCCTAAATGATATATAAATATCAGCTGCCTCCTAATTAATATATAATCCATAGCAGCCTCCTAACTGATATATAGATAATTGCTACCAACTATGTGAAATTCAAATTATATCAATTTCTCAAATGATCTATAAGTTATAGCAGCATACTTTATTATATGTAAATCAGAGCAGCTTCTAAAAGAAACAAGTTATAGCAAACTCCTAAATGATATAAGTTACGGCATCTTACTAAAGGGTATGTAAGCTATGCCATGCTATGTAATGTTTCCATTGTAACTATTACATAAGTTACAATGGTAAAATTCTAATTTATGTGTAATTTGTAGCAATCTGCTAACTGGTAATCATTATTTTTGCTTACTCATTGAGGTATGGATTATTTTACCTTCAAATTGATATGTAATTTACAACAACCATCTAGACATTCTCCAAGTTTTGACAGTTTTTCTAGTATGCATATATACAAAGTATGATAAGGCGATGAATATATATTGTATGATACCATATTCTCCTAAAATTTCCATAAAAATATATAATAATTAGGAGGTGAATAAATATATATATATATATCTACAATGTAGATAAATTAGACCATATAGGAGGCTTACCCATATATATTTGCGTTAACTCCTAATCCCTTATATTCCGCAACCTCCTAACTGGTATATATTTATTCAACTCCTAACTCGGAAATATGGGTATATACATACATATATATATGTATATATATGTATATATATGTATATCTATGTATATATATACATACATAAATATATGTATATATATATGTATATATATATGTATATATATGTATATATACATATATATATATTTATATATATATATATATATATACATATTTATATATACATACATATCTATATGTAAACTGCTGACCATGCATGGAGCACTCCACCCAAAATCTGATACTACTAGATTGTATCTTGATAGGAAAGATGGCGGTAGGGGACTCAAAAGTGTACAGCAGACAGTGAAAGAGGAGTAGCAAAGCATCAAAGCACATGCAGCTTCCATGGCCATCTCAGATAAGTTGCTAGCTGAATTTCAATCGGCTGCTCTTACAACGGACCTACGCCCTGATGATGAGGAAATTGACTGGCACACGAAACCTCTTCATGGTGCTTACCACCAACAAATATCTAAGGTTGGCGATCTTCACCAGACATATATGTGGCTGAACAAAGGAAACCTTACGGCCAATACAGAGTCGCTAATTATGGCAGCCCAGGAGCAAGTGCTCCCAACAAGGCAACTCCAAACGAAAATCTATCACACTAGAGACGATCCTAGATGCAGACTGTGCAACGATGCACCTGAGACCCTCCAACACATCATCAGTGGATGCAGGCAGCTAGCAGGGAACGCATACACTGAGCGGCATAATCATGTCGCAGGTATTGTGTATAGAAGTCTATGTGATGAGTATGGCCTTAATAAACCACAACACTGGTGGGAAGCTCCTGGTAAGGTGAATGAAAGTGACCGCGCTAAGATCCTCTGGGACTTCTACATCCAAACTGACAAGCATGTCCTAGCAAACCAACCAGATATAGTGGTGGTAGACAAGGAGAACAAGAGGGCTACTATAATAGATATAGCAGTACCCAATGACTACAATATAGCCAGCAAAGAAAAAGAAAAGGTAGAGAAATATCTCCCTTTTGGAAAAGAAATTGAAAGATGCTGGAATGTAAGAACAACTGTAATCCCAGTAGTCATTGGGGCACTGGGCGCAATAACACCGGCGCATAAAATGTGGCTTGCTCAAATACCAACAACAATCAACTCAGGTGAGTTGCAGAAAAGTGCGCTATTGGGAACAGCTAAGATCTTGAGGCGAGTGCTCAAACTCCCAGGTCTCTGGTAGGAGACCCGAGTTAGAGCAGAATTTACCACCCATACGGGGTATCCGGGGTGAGGAAACAATTTTTTTTATATATGTATATATATGTATATATATATATATGTATATATATATATATACAGGACGGATAGTGTATACATATATATACATATCCATGTATACATATTATTAAATATATATATATGACTTTATATACACATATGTATATAAACTCTTGATGTATATTAAAGAATCATATATATATGATGTTTATATATACATACATATATATCATCATTTATATATATATAAATACATATATATATATATATATATATATATATATATATGATGATAAATGTATATATATACAATTATATATACATATATATAAATGTATATATATATACATATATACATAACAATATACAGTCAAACATGGATAACTCACCCACGGATAGCTCGAACACATGGTTAACTCGAACGGTTTCTTTGGTCCGTTCCCACGTAATGATAAATTGCTATAGATAATTCGAACTGTTTTTTCCCAACGGCTACCGAAACGGTTGTTGTCGCTTTAGAAAATCACTTTATTTCAAGCCATAGAGGTAAACCACATCTTTTCGTAATTCATAAGCGTCGTTATTACCACCATCGGCAAAATATTTTTGTCAATGACTTTTCTAAAGGTTTGGTGAAATTTGATTTATACCAAACATCCGCATAGCGATCGTTCTTTGGAAGCAAGGTAAAGTGAGGTAATCTTTGCATAAACTTCAAAAAAAATCGGCAAAATTGATCGGGGGTAAAAAGCTCAAAAGAAAAAGATGTCTTTTCTTTTGAGCATTTCAACAACGATCAAGTTTTGCCAATGTCAATCTAAAAAACGTCCTGGCAATAACATCACCTCAAACAACAAACTAATCTCAAGTGATAGAAAAATCTCTATACTTTTTGATAAAAGCGTTTTAAACTTTACAGTAGAAGCACTTAATTTGAAACAAGCCATTTGTGCTTTTGATTCATATTATAGTTTGTATATGTACATGTATCTACTAATAAATAAGTAAATACATGGACTTGTGACAGTGCTCTGATAACTTGAACGCTCTGATAATTCGAACACTTTTGCTCGGTCCCGTGAAGTTCGAGTTATCCATGTTTGACTGCATATATATAACAAATTACAAATTTGTTACATATATATAACAAATTATATAGGTATATATATAATTTGTTATATATATCATATATATATAAGAAATTTTTATGTTGTCTAAAAAGACCCAAAATAAACACCAGAAATCTTATATGTTGACATCACTCCTCGAGGTACTCAAAATATTGTCATGCAACTCAGTATTTACAACAGCTTTTTCAACTGACACTACTCATGGTAAGAATATGGTGTTGCCATGTCTTGTGTCAGGTGTCCATGTCTGGTTCAGTTTAAGAGCCATTGTCAACTTGCAGAGTCAGCAAATTGCCATTCATGACCTCAAATCAACTTCCTGAATTAAAGCAAAGAATAAATAAGAGTGTGTCAAAAAACATTGTAATCTGCAGCCATTAATACTGCAAAACAACTATTTTGTGCAAACAGCTATGTTCACTTTATAATAAACCATGCTACATGACTGCATAATGTACAGCCATGCACATGATTGTATGTTATACAGTGATGTTCGTGACTGTACATGTTTGCTGGCTGGCTGTTCATGCACATTTATGTTCATGAACATATATGTACAGGTACGTACATATACATTGACTTTTGTTAAAAGGAGATCCTGGAGTCAAAATGTCTCGTATGTACATCGAATACGTAGCCTCACGGAGTCGAGCATTCGAAAGCACTTTCACTGAACATCCAGTTGGGCTTCAATATAACTATCATCAACATTCTAAAATTAAAATTGGGCTTCAAAAATGGTAAAGTTTGCAAGGTTCATAGCAAAGTCCAATATGACGTAAACATGTAGATGTTTACGCCATGTTGCAAGTGTAAATGCTTGCAACATGGCGTAAACATGTAGATATTCAGGCTGAAAGATACTATCTTTCAGCCTGTTGTCTAAGGTTTGCAAGCTGCCAGTGAAACTAAATCATGGTTATGAGGTAAAACTACATTGGAAAAGATGAATACCTTGAGAGTAGCTAGTTTATTGTACCTGAAAAATTCTAATTGCTAAAGCTATGTATGGGTAACATATAGTTGATGATAAATTTCTTTAAAATTCGAAAAATACCACTGTTTTTGACCTTCAATATAGACCTGCTAGAATTTACAAGTGTCAACTAGTTCTTTGACACAAATAGGGAAGTTCTCCTCTCAGTATGTGCCTTTAGCTTTTTTAATCTTACTACTACTAGTTGGCTTTTGGGTAGTCTGAGTTACTCAAATATAGATTAGATCACCTACATTGACGTATATATCCAGAAATTGTCAAATGGCCAGATAGCTTAGGCTGTAGATGCAGAGCCTGGTTTGACTGTTTCTGCCAGTCAAAAAAGCACTAAGTCTTGACATTGGCATTGTTGGTTAGCCAATAAGCAAAGATAATACTGTAGATTGCTTTATTTCTACCTGTAAAAACTCAAAAAATCTTATACCCACGGTCTTCGTAGACACCATTGCAATTTGTTTTTAGACTGTGTAGTAAGCGATTACAGTAAAGTACGTTAAGTGGTTAAATTGATAATTTATATTATAAAAAGAGCCAACTGTCTGCTTGTCTGTCTCTCTGTCTGTCTGTCCGAAGCCCTGATTGGATGTTTGGTAAAAGGATTAAGCTTATTAAGGAAATAGTAATTGTATTTGTACACTCAACCATCAGCTTCATAGACTGAAATGGTAACTGGTATACCAATTGTTCACCAAGAACATGTATTAGCACTTTGGTGTCCCCACGCCTCGTGAAAAGTTGTCATGTGTAATAATTATGTACAAACTTATTCTTAGTTTGGAAAGATTGTTGTGTGGTAAAGATGGTAACACACTTTGCTGAAAGCTGAGCATTGCGGTTTGATTTTAGGAGACTGCAATCTTTTTTTACAATGTTTTTAACGTGGCTTCAAAGAGGTAGATGGAAATGGCTCTTTTTAGCTGATTATTAGCTGAATGGCTGACATTTTGACGTTTTATGGCAGATTATTTGAGCAGGAAAATCTTGTGAAAGTTTTTTGCTCATGAAATAAATATTTTATCCCTATGCACAGAATACTAAATCACTCTTATGTGTTAGTTATAACTTATTATTTGTCAACTTAAGGCCTGTTTTACTCTTTGTAGGTTCGAGCACCACCTGAGACTGTCACGGGTATAACTTTCTAAAATAGGAATTATGATGTGACAACTCCTTTGGTTCTTCGAGTTCGCATGACCTCACCATGCACTTGCCCAACATTTTAGTGAATTCTATCAGAAGGTATTGTTACTTTTGTATTATTTGTGATTGTTTTTGATGTTTGAGATTATCTGATTGCCGGGATGTTTCAAGATTAAAATCGATAAAATTTGGTCGAAATTAAAATGCTCAGATAAAGTGAAAGTGTGATTATGACATCTATATTTGCAAAGAGACCGACAGAATAAAGACTTGTAATGCTGCAACTTGAATGCAATAGCTGATATCGACTAAAGCAGGAGTTCTCAGCCTGGGGTACAAGTACCCCTGGAGGCGCATTTTAGAAATCTGAGGGGTACAATACAAGTTATAAGCCTCATGAACTTTGGGTTTGTTTGGCTTTCATTATTAATAACCTTGATGAAACCACTACTATATAGCTATTATTGGTATCATTTTAAAGCCAATTAGTTTTGCCATTCAGACAAACTTAGGCAGGAATTATAGGTTACTTATTACGATTGTAAGTAGACAGAGCCGGCTCAGCTGGTAGAGCTTTGTGTCATGACATAATGTCTAGCTGGTAGAGCTTTGGTATGATTTTTACTTCTGAGTGTTTTAATTGCGATGAAGTTTTGTCAATTTGATTTTTGAAATCCTGGCAGTCAGATCACCTCACAAATCACAATATATATATATATATACAATATATATATATATATATATATATATATATATATATATATATATATATATATATATATATATATATATATATAAACTGTTTCCTCACCCCGGATACCCGTGTGGGTGGTAAATTCTGCTCTAACTCGGGTCTCCTACCAGAGACCTGGGAGTTTGAGCACTCGACTCAAGATCTTAGCTGTTCCCAATAGCGCACTTTTCTGCAACTCACCTGAGTTGATTGTTGTTGGTATTTGGGCAAGCCACATTTTATGCGCAGGTGTTATTGCGCCCAGTGCCCCAATGACTACTGGGATTACTCTTGTTGTTACATTCCAGCATTTTTCAATTTCTTCTCCAAGAGGGAGATATTTCTCTACCTTTTGTTTTTCTTTGCTGGCTATATTGTAGTCATTGGATACTGCTATATCTATTATAGTAGCCCTCTTGTTCTCCTTGTCTACCACCACTATATATATATATATATATATATATATATATATATATATATATATATATACTATAATAGATATAGCAGTACCCAATGACTACAATATGCCAGCAAAGAAAAAGAAAAGTTAGAGAAATATCTCCCTCTTGGAGAAGAAATTGAAAAATGCTGGAATGTAAGAACAACTGTAATCCCAGTAGTCATTGGGGCACTGGGCGCAATAACACCTGCGCATAAAATGTGGCTTGCCCAAATACCAACAACAATCAACTTAGGTGAGTTGCAGAAAAGTGCGCTATTGGGAACAGCTAAGATCTTGAGTCGAGTGCTCAAACTCCCAGGTCTCTGGTAGGAGACCCGAGTTAGAGCAGAATTTACCACCCATACGGGGTATCCGGGGTGAGGAAACAATTTTTTTATGGTAATGTGATTTGTGTCCCTTGCCTTAGCTCTGAGCTGCACTGATGAGGCTTCAATAGCCGAAACAGTACTGTCTGTAGCATGAGTATATGCTCCCTTGCTTTGGTTTGGTTGAGCACTCTGTGAGAGGTGCAGCACTACTAGCCTTTGTGCAAAGCTCGTCACTTTTGTGATTTGAGCACTCTGGTGCCAGCACATTGATTTTCTTAAAGTCTGTGAGGCAACCTAGTTGTTTCATGGCAGGAAGTCAACTCTCATTGGTAATGGGATTTGTGTCCCTTGCCTTAGCTCTGAGCTGCACCGATGAGGCTTCAATAGCCAAAACAGTACTGTCTGTAGCATGAGTATATATATATATATATATATACAGTCAAACATGGATAACTCGAACTTCAAGGGACCGAGCAAAAGTGTTCGAATTATCAGAGCATTCAAGTTATCAGAGCACTGTCACAAGTCCATATATTTACTTATTTATTAGTAGATACATGTACATATACAAACTATAATATAAATCAAAAGCACAAATGGCTTGTTTCAAATTAAATGCTTCTAATGTAAAGTTTAAAACGTTTTCATGAAAAAGTATAGAGATTTTTCTATCACTTGAGATTGGTTTGTTGTTTGAGGTGATGTTATTGCCAGGACGTTTTTCAGATTGACATTGGCAAAACTTGATCGTTGTTGAAATGCTAAAAAGAAAAGACATTTTTTTCTTTTTGGGTTTTACCCACGATCAATTTTGCCGTTTTTTCATGAAGTTTATGCAGATTACCTTACTTTACCTGGGATTCGTTAAGAGCAACACTCCGAGGCAGTTCAATTAGAAGTTTTATGAGGTTTTACGGTACATTGTATATTATTCACACTTTTGAATGGATACTTATTGAATGTACACACGTATTCTGTGTTTAGGTCAAACGATGAATAGTTTTTTTAGCTAAGACAACGTATACGTTTAATTACAACATTTTTTAAGACGTTTTAAACATTCAACATTCCGACGTTGATTCAACACGGAATCAACGTCGGAAAACTATTCATCACGGGCTAGCCGAGTCACGCACTCAAGGATTTTCGCCACGCACATACAAAACAACATGCGATTTTTGTTTTGTATGTGCGTGGCGAAAATTCTTGCGCGCGTGACCCGGCTAGCCCGTGCTATTCATCGTATCGCAGTATAAATCAAATTTCACCAAACTTTTAGAAAAGTCGTTGACAAAAATATTTTGCCGATGGTGGTAATAACGACGCTTATGAATTACGAAAAGATGAGGTTTACCTCTATGGCTTTGAATAAAGTGATTTTCTAAAGCGAAAACAACCGTTTCGGTAGCTGTTGGGCAAAAAAACAGTTTGAATTAACAGTGTTGAGTTCGAGTTATCTATAGCAATTTATCATTACGTGGGAACGGACCAAAGGAAATGTTCGAATTAACCATGTGTTCGAGCTATCCGTGGACGAGTTATCCATGTTTGACTGTATATATTACTTGCTGACTGCCCGGCATTGCCTGAGTAATACAAAAGTCTTTGGACAGAAAATTATTTCTTATTTGACATACATAACATTTGCAATTTTAACTTTGAAACTCCATATCATGGTAAAGGTTCTTTTGTGCAGTTCAAATAAATTAAGACTAAACAGAGTTTTTAGAGTTGTACACCCATGTATCTTCCTCCTGCACAATACATTAACACTTATTAGAGTGAATTTTGCGATGTCTTAGGCTATTTGCTTATTGAGTATTTTCTCTAAACTAAAATTCTATCATGCCACCACTGTTTGTGTATTGTATTTCGTGTGTACATAGTTCAAACACCTCTTTATGACTACTCATGTCTGTATAAGTTGGAGTGTTATATCGGTAGGATGTAGTTCTGTCATGACCAATTTTATTAGTTTTTAAAAAGCACTATCAAACTTCTGACAGACAAACTTATATGGTTGAAGTGTTTGGCAGATATCTTCCTGGTGAACTTAGCAAAAAGAAAGATTTTTCTTGTTTAGGACCTTTGAATGATACAAAAAACTATTTTTATTACTCTAATAACTTTAACTGGCATAATGAGGTAAGGGCTTCTTATTTGAATTTTTTCAGTCAGTTTTTCTGGTTGTGTAGAAGTCTCTGATTTATATACACGGTGAATTAAAAATAAATACCTACTAATGAGTTAATGTGCTTGACAAAAGAAGAAGACTCTCAGTAAAACCTAATGTAAGCTCCAGCCAATCAAATGAGATTCCAAGAAGCATAGTAAGCATTAATCATAATCCGGTATTAAAAGGTTATATATAGTAGAGCCAAAGTGTTTGAGTCCTCCTGTAGTGTAAAATTACAGGCCCTCTGATCGCCGGTCAGTTTTGTGATAAACAGCCTGCAGGATGGATGGTGAGAAAAGCTTCGTGAGTATTCATATACTATTTTATTGGCAATAATTTTATTACAAACAGAAATGTTTCCCAAATTAGTTTGCAGAGCAATCAAAAAAGTGCAACAGCTAACCAATCAAATAAATGGTTCATCACATCAAAAATATTCAGCGCAAAGCCTCGAATTTTAGCCTTCAACAGTAAACCTTGTGTTACATGCTGTTTGCGTATTGTTTAAATAAAAATAATAAAGTTGTTATGATATAGTCTCATGCTTGTGAATACGTGTTCAGAGGTTTCTTTTAAACAAATGTATGTATTATGAAAAGTAGATTTGTAAGTGAAAACTAATGAAGCCAACAAAATAATAATATCTTAAATTCTAATAATAAATAAATTCTAATAGCCTTAGAAAAATTAGTAAATAAATTCAATATGTTTAAATGTATTTATTTGTTACCTTGTAAAAATCTTTTTTTAAAGCACATGAATTATATAGCTTTTTTATTAAATAGGTCAATACATCAGCGTCTTGGCTTTCCAATGAGCCTATATTTAATACACAAAGAATAATAGAACTATGAAAAACAGGGTGTCAAAAGTATGTCCTGCAATAAAAAAACACGTGGTTGCGGTTCCAACAATGTGATGTCATGCTTATTATTTAGCCTTAGGTCGTCGATCCCTTTCGCTGCCATCGAGGCTGCGCTTTTCTGTAACAATCGGTGCTGTTAAACCCAAAGAGCACTAGTAATAAATTAGGATTCTAGATAATCAACAATGCTCGGGGATCATGCTAACGCCCGACCAATACAAACATATGTTCTGGGTTAATTAATTATGCTTTAATAAGTGTACTGTCTTTAAAAAAAGGTATTCAAATCACGTCGATTAAATTATGACTTGCAGTTGCATGGCCCTAGGAGATCACGCAATGCTCGAAATTAATTAATCTCAGGCGTGCCCCTCAGCATCACAATTACAAGAGAGGGCTAGTGCATAATATCATCGGGAAACATAGTATGGTGCTTGGAATCTGAGTTATTAATCATAGAATTAATATGTACATGGAGAGCTAATGACACTGAATCCTTTTCATTTTCATTGGTTTGGTGAGGTTCAATCGGACCATACAATTTCATTTCATCTTAGCCTGCAAAAAGAAGCTTTTGTTTCATTGTTATATATCATATTTTATTTTATTAATAAAGAGTTCATTGTTATCTTCATCTGGACTTTTCCTACCTTCGCCTGCTACCACCGTCATTATCGTAGTTGATAAATATAAGCGGTTAGCAATAAAATAAGCGGTAAGAGCACACAACATCGAATATGAAAATTGTGGCGTCACAAACTTTGAGCCTATAGGCATACCATTGAACATTTATGCGGTAAAGCTCTGGGGAAATCATATAAACATCAACCATTGTCTGTCTCTCCATGTTAAACAATCACTCATTCAAAAGCCAAGACTCCGATGTATTGAAATATATGATAAAAAAAATATATAATTTATGCGCTTTAAAGTAGAATAATGGTATCGATTTGTGAGTTGAAGAAATAAGCACATGCATATTGTCTTTAGATGGCGTCACAGAGGAGCAAGTTTCCCTTTCAAGGTTTGGCTTTGCTAGTACTAAGTTTTCTACTAGTTGGCACAGTGGGTGGTCTGATCTACTTATCTATCTATGGCCAAGCTAGTTGCCAGCCTCAGCAAAAGGCTAAAACTGTAGACATAGAAGCTGATGTGACAGTAACATCTGGAAGCAAGGAGGTGATCAATAATTTAAAGATGTACGATATGACTTCACAATCTCAGTATTTCACACTAAAACTAAGCATAGATTAAATTTCATGTTGTAACAACTATTTAGAGTGCAAATGCTTCTAAAACTTTATTCTAAGTGCAGTGTTACTTTTGTCAGAAAGAAGAACACATCAGTTACAACCAGAACTCAAGAGTTGCTTACTACAAGGGAGCTGATGGCTCTTTCGAAGTTGATGATTTTAGCAAGGTAAGTTTTTAATTAAGCCCAATCATTTGATATATATTGATATGTAACTTTATTGACAGTAATTTCACTTTAAATAGAAATATTTTACAGATTAGGCTATAGAACAAGCATAAAACAAAAAAGGCAACAGTTAGCCACTAAAATCAAATAAATAGTTTACCATGAAAATTATAGTGTTTAAAATACCTATCTCTGCTAAGAGAACAGATATTAGGTGGAAAAGTGCTAAAGCAGCTAGCAATGATATTTTCAAAATAGTTATCAAGTATGTTGAAATGATTTGAAAAACTTTAACTGCTCTGTAAAAAACGAGGACACAAACCATGAAAGATCATGACCTACATCTTGACACCTGTATAAAACATTTATTTTATTCAAAGATTGTTCTTTTGAACATTTTCATTATATATATACTAATATATGATATATATTATTATACTTATTATGACATTTTATTAAATATAGGATGCTCTATTATGTATATAAAATAAAATTTACCATCCTATATTTTATTAAAATGTAGGATTTATATTATAATTTTTATATAATATATATTTTATTAAAATATTTTGTTTTATATTTTATTTTAACCTATATTTCATTAAAATACATGATGCTTTAAATTAAAAAAAGTAGTTTAAAAAATACACAAACCTAGGAACCTTGATAAAAAGGTGGGATTTTCTGGACTAAAAGATTTTGACGTCATTGCATAATTTAATCGTGAACCAAATATTTTCTTTTCATGTCATATTCTTTGTCTAAATAGTTTCTTTCAATTTGATCGTGTTTCAACATTTGATCGTTTATCAAATTACAAATAAAAAAGTCTCTTCTTTCAACATGGTATTTTTATAGTGTTCGTGCCCACAGCACTAAAGATGGCAATCATAAGCAATCAAAATGGAAGGCAATAAAAGCAGTCTAGACACTTCATGCAATCAAATACAGAGTTAATTGTTGTGTTGTGTTTAGTTTGATATTTATGTTCTGCAATACTCTTCTTTGTGTCTGAAAATACATACACTGTAAAAAGTCATGTGTAAAGTATAAACCTGGTGGGCTCTTTCAAACATGTTATTATTAATGTCGTTATTATAATTGTTGTTATTATAATTGTTATTATTACAGCATGTAGTTATTGTAATAATTATTATCATTACTTATCTCACTGTTGTCAAAAGTCAGTGCAATAATATAGGTATTTTTTATAAAGATAATAAAGTTGTTTAACAAAGCAGTGAAATAACTATCCGGCTTCAAGTAATAAAACCATAGATTTTAGTATGAATGAAGATAAATGATATCATAAATAATAAGAAAACAAGATTAGATAATTTCAGGAAACAGGAATTATAAAGTAAAGTGTGTCTCATTGTAATATTCTAATCAATGAGTGACTAGTTTTAATATAATAACAACAATAAACATTAAATAAGCCATTGAATATATACTACGCTAACTTCTCATACACTTCATTCAACACCTATCAAGTATTCAGTCTCTTTTACAGGGAATTCGTATCATCAGGGCACCAGGGAACAAGGTTTGTTACGTGATTCCTGTAGGAGTCAATTCAAACTCTCATCAAGGGTTTGAGTCTTTTCTCTATAATTCCAACCACAGAGCAGTTCAGGTTAATGGCTCAGTAGAAACTGATGTTGAAATTTTACCTGGAAAGATTGAGGACACCAGTTTCATACCTGATGGAGCTCATGATGAGTGTACCAATGGCTACCGGTGGATGGTCATAACAAGTTCTGCATCAGCTGGTAAGTAAGTACCTTGTGTTCGTGCCTTTTGGGTAGTGACTACTCTCACCTGTATTGTCTTTTCAGCCTTATATTACACTGTTGTCTCATTCAGTACTTTTTTAATGATTTAACCTGGTTCGACTTTTCCCACGACCAAACGAGCGGAGCAAAGTGGGGGAGTTTTTATGATAAATGCATGTGCACACAACTTACGAAAATTATTCATCAACAATGACACGAACCCTTGTCAAGAAATTTCATCAACAAATTTAAGCATCGGAATGTAAAGTCGTTAAAGTATAATAACGTTACAAAACATATTTAAACCTATTTAAATATGTTACCAAGTCTTTGTAAACCTTCGATAATATCTTAAAACTTACCCATCTGATCGGATTATACACAAATAGACAGATTAATTTGGACGAATATCGCCACAAAACGCTTGGAAAGCTTGGTTTAATAAAAGTTAAGACCGGAAATTGAAACGCCGAGCGACAGATAAAAGAACGATAAAGTCTTGCGCATTTCACGAAAAAATAACGTGCAATTTTCACCAGTCTATAGCATTGTCGAATTGCCGAAGGTTTTGGCAATTAACATAGGAGTACAGAAATCGTTTCATTTTTGCCGATTTCAACTTTTTCATTTTCATTTGCCGACACATTTGAATACTTTCCCATTCTAACTGATGTCCAACGCAGTATAAGTAAAGCAAATGACGATGATATTTTTTAACGTTTCTTATGAGATTATTACAATAATTAATTATAAGTTTGGATGACTACAGAACAATGACTACGTAGTACAGACTTTCTAAAAATCTAACGCAGTGCAGTGTAAGTAAAGGCATGACGATGATATTTTTTCTAACGGTTCCAATGAGATTATTGCAATAATTGATTATAAGTTTGGATGACTACAGGACAATGACTACGTAATACAAATTTTCTAAAAATTTATATAAATATCACAACTTCGTGATATTGTTAGCTATGCCGTTTTGAAATTTAAACAAAATTGTGCATTGATTTTTTATTATTACTATAGGGCCTATAAATAATATTGGTCATTCTAATAATATCAGTGCATTTTACTTCTAATATTGGCCAATATTGCATTTCTTTTTTTACAGGAGGAGAGATATAAACATATAATCTTTTTCTTTCATTATTGCTATTTGTTGTATATAATAACACCCACACCCAGTACATTACAGCTACCATTGCAGTTATCCTATTTGACTGCTAATATTGCATTTCTCAACCATCAGTACCATTTCTTCTTTCCAATATCACTTTGGTCGTGGGCTGTATGACAGGGGAATTTCTAGTCTATAATCAATCTTTTTTTCTTTTTCTTAAAGTTTCTCCTTCTCATGGTTATGCAGCTTAAATGCTTCCAATAATAATAATTCTCCATATTGTCGGCTAGTTATTTTTAATACTTGAAATCATGATTTTAGTTTCTACATTCTAATTTAGATTTCTATTAAGTTTGCTTCACTATTTAAGAGTTAAATCTTTTTGCAGATAATGGCAAGGTAAAGAGGGAAGCCGAAGATGGACTTGAATGCACATACTGCTATCTTTTTCTTTCCTACGCACTAGGCAATGGCTTATACGAAAGCTGCTTCGAAATCGCCGAATTTGACTTTTGTTATCGTGTCTACCTAGAAGGTGACCGACCGGACTGGGTAGTTGATTCTCAAGATGAATCCTAACCATTGGCATGTCATCTAAGAATAGTTGATTGTCAAACCATAACAACTATTTGATTTACGTTGTGAGGAGATACCATATTATTTTGCTAATACTAATCAACATCAATTTTTGCATCCAAATATGCTTTGACACTTTTCATCTGATATTTTCTTATAATGTTTAACTTTTATTTAAGCTTGTGATAAAATGCATGGTTTCATTGCATGACCGGTTCACAATATAAAATGACAAATTTAACTGTCATACAGTAATCAGAGTTTCATAACTGATGGATAATTTTAAATAAATAGTTATTCTTGAAATATGTTGCGTATTGGCAGGGCTGAGCATTAATGCTAGCAATCACTGTGAAACAAATTGGTTGAATACAAACTTAGATTTTATCGGATGCAATAGAAGTTGGCTGTGTATTATCAGATACTGTAACTGTTGACTATATCTCCTTATTTACACTAACAATTGACTTTATCTCATCATATACTGTAACAATTGAGTTTATCTCATAATATACTGTAACAATTGACTTTATCCCATCATATGCTGTAACAATTGACTTTGTCTCATCATACTCTGTCCCACTTGACTAGGTCTCATCATATACTGTAACACTTGACAATATCTCATCATTACCGTTACAGATTACTATATCTTATCATATACTGTAACCCTTGACTATGTCTTATCATATACTGTAAAACTTGATTATCTCTGATCGTATAATGTAGCACTTGACTATATTTCATCATATACTGTAACACTTGACTATATCTCATCAAACCCTGTAACACTTGATTAAATCTTATCATATACTGTACACTTATCTTGATATCATCATAGATTGTACTCTTGACTATGTCTTATCGTATACTGTAAAACCTGATTATCTCTGATCGTATAATGTAGCAATTGACTATATTTCATCATATACTGTCACACTTGACTATATCTCATCAAACCCTGTAACACTTGACTATATCTTATCATTTACTGTACACTTATCTTGATATCATCATAGATTGTACTCTTGACTATGTCTCATCATATACTGTAACACTTGGTTATATCTTATTATAAAATGTAACACTTGGCTATGTCTTATCCCATCTGAACACTCTTTTTAAGCAACAGCATTGCTTTTCAGGCTAAAAATCTTACATCTTGACATCACTCAAAATATTGTCATGTCACTCAGTATTTACAACAGCTTTTGCGCTGACACTATTCATGGTAAGAATATGGTGCTATCATGTCTTGTTTCAGGTGTCCATGTTTAGTGTAGCTAAAGCGCCATTGTCAACCTGCAGAGTCAGCAAATTGCCATTCATGACCACAATTCAACTTCCTTAATTAAAGCAAAGAATAAATAAGAGTGTGTCTAGAAAACATGGCAATTTGCAGCCGTTAATACTGCAAAACAGCTATTCTGTGCAGACAGCTGTGTTCACCTTATAATAAACCATGCTACGTGACTGCAAATTGTACAGTCATGTACATGATCTATGTTGTACAGTCATGTTCACGGCTGTATAACCATATACATTGACACACACATTTATGTACATGCACATTTATGAACATGCACATATATGTACATGCACATACATGTACATGCATGCACATATACGTCGACTTTTGTCAAGAGGAGATCGTGACTGGAGTCCAAATTTCTCGTATGTGCGTCTAATATGTAGGCTCACGGAGTCGAGCATTTGAAAGCACTTTTACTGAACATCCAGTTGGGCATCAATATAATATCATCAATATTCTAAAATCAAAATGGGCTTCAAAAATGGTAAAGTTAGCAAGGTTCACAGCAAAGTCCAATATGACAGGAACATGTAGATGTTTACGCCAAGTTGCAAGTGTAAACATTTGCACCATGGAGTAAACATGTAGATATTCAGGCTGAAAGATACCATCTTGAAGAGTATGGTCAGCTCCAAAATTGCTGCTGTGTTAGGCAAAGAACTGAGCTTGGTGCAAGTCAATGGGTTTGGCATATAAGAGGAAACTTTCAGCAGCCGTCCAGGAGTGAGTCACCATTTGCCTCACCTGATGTCTAAGGTTTGCAAGCTGCCAATAAAAATAAATCATGGTTATGAGCAGGGTTGGAAAAAAACACGGTTTATATGAAAAAACCGCAAAAACCAGGTTTTTTTGGTTTAAACTAGTTTTTACGGTTTAAACCGGTTTTTATGGTTTTTATAATTTTACCAAGGTTTTTTGCAATTTTAAGTCTAATTAACATCACTTACTATAGCTGCATGATTGAGTATTGAACATACTCAATTTCCATCCAAGAGGTGGATGGAAATGGCTCCTTTTAGCTGATTATTAGCTGAATGGCTGACTTTTTGACGTTTTACGGCAGATTATTTGAGCAGGTAACACTTGTGACAGTTTTTTGCTTATGAAATAAATATTTTATTCCTATGCACAGAATACCAAATCACTCTTATGTGTTAGCTATAACTTATCATTTGTCAACTTAAGGCCCGTTTTACTCTTTGTAGGTTCGAGCACCACCTGAGACTGTCATGAGTATAACTTTCTAAAATAGGAACTATGATGTGACAACTCCTTTGGTTCTTCGAGTTCGCATGACCTCACCACGCACTTGCCCAACATTTTAGTAAATTCTATCAGAAGGTATTGTTACTTTTGTATCATTTGTGATTGTTTTTGATGTTTGAGATTATCTGATTGCCGGGATGTTTCAAGAATAAAATCGATAAAATTTGGTCGAAATTAAAACGCTCAAATCAAGTTAAAGTGTGATTATTAAATCTATATTTGCAAAGAGACTGACAGAATAAAGACTTGTAATGCTGCAACTTGAACATAATAGCTGATATCAACTAAAGCGCAAGTTCCTAACCTGAGGTACAAGTATCCCTGGAGGTGCATTTCAGAAATCTAGGGGTACAATACAAGTTATAAGCCTCATGAACTTTGGGTTTGTTTGGCTTCCATTATTAATAACTTTGTTGAAACCACTACTATATAGCTACTATTGGTATCATTTTTAAAGCCAATTAGTTTTGCCATTCAGACAAACTTAGGCAGGAATTATACGTTACTTATTACGATTGTAAGTAGACAGAGCCGGCTCAGCTGGTAGAGCTTTGTGTCATGGCAAAACGTCTAGCTGGTAGAGCTTTGTGTCATGACATAATGTCTAGCTGGTAGAGCTTTGTGTCATGACATAATGTCTAGCTGGTAGAGCTTTGTGTCATGACATAATGTCTAGCTTGTAGAGCTTTGGTATGATTTTTCCTTCTGAGTGTTTTAACTGCGATGAAGTTTTGTCAATTTGATTTTTGATATCCTGGCAGTCAGATCACCTCACAAATCACAATATATCATATAGATATATATTTATATATGTATATATATATATATATATTTATATAAATTATATTAAGAACTGAAAACTTTTAAAACATTTTACAACTTAAAGTTTCATGGTTGCTACCATTCATCAGGTAAAATTAAAATGATTTGAAGCTCATATGGCTGATATGAGTTATGACTACTTTATGACTACTCATGTCTGTATAAGTTCGAGTGTTATATCGGTAGGATGTAGTTCTGTCATGACTAATTTTATTAGTGTTTATAAAGCACTATCAAAACTCTGACAGAGAGAGCTGTCTGATTGAGGTGTTCTTCTTGATGAACTTGGAGAGCAAAAGATTCTTCTTGTTGAGAAACTTGGTATGATAAAAAAAATGTATTACTCTAATAACTTTAACTGGCATAATGAGGTAAGGGATACTTATTTGACTTTTTTTAGTCAACTGTTCTGGTTATGTAGAGGTCTCTGATTATATACACAGTAAATTAAAAATACCTACTAATGAGATAATGCGCTTGACAAGAGAAGAAGACTGTCAGTAAAACCTGATGTAAGCTCCAGCCAATCGGATGGGAGTCCAAGTAGCATAATAAGCATAAATCATTATCCAGTATTAACATGCCATATATAGTAGAGCCAATCTGGTTGAGTCCTTCAGGAGTATAAAATTGTAGGTCATTTGATCACTGTTCAGTTTTGTGGTAAACAGCCTGCAGGATGGATGGTGAAAAAAACTTAGTGAGTATTCATATACTATTTTATTGGCAATAAATTTATTTCAAAAAGAAATGTTTACCAAATTAGTTTGCAGAGCAATCAAAAAAGGGCAACAGCTAACCAATCAAATAAATGATTCATCCCATCGGACATAATCAGCGCGAAGTCTCAGATTTTAGCCTTCCACAGTAAAAATTTTGTTACTTGTTGTTTGCGCGGTGTTTAAATGAAAATAATAAAGTTGTTATGATATTGCCTCATGTTTGTTATGCTTCTGATTACGTGTTCAGAGGTTTCTTTTCAACATACTTATTTATGTATAAACTATGTATTATGCAAAATAGATTTATAAGTGAAAACTAATGAAGCCAACAATAGTCTTAGAAAAATAAGTAAATAAATTCAATATGTTTAAATGTATTTATTTGTTACCTTGTAAAAATCTTTTTTAAAGCACATGAATTATATAACTTTTTTATTAAATAGGTCAATACATCAGCGCCTTGGCTTTCAAATGAGCCTATATTCAATACACAAAGAATAATAGAACTATGAAAAACAGGCTGTCAAAAGTATGTCCTGCAATAAAAAAACACATGGTTGCGGTTCCAACAATGTGATGACATAATTATTATTTAGCCTTAGGTAGTCAATCTCTTTCGCTGCCACCGAGGCTGAACTTTTCTGTGACAATCGGTGCTGTTAAACCCAAAGAGCACTAGTAATAAATTAGGATTCTAAATAATCAACAATGCTCGGGGATCATGCTAACGCCCGACCAATACAAACACATATCTGAGTTAATTAATTATGCTTCAATAAGTATACTGTCTTTGATAAAGGTAATGACATCACATTGATGAAATTGTAACCTGCAGTTGCGTGGCCCTAGGACTATATGTCAATCACACTTTTGCGAGATCTTGCAATGCTTGAAATTAATTAGTCTGAATCGTGCCCCTCAACATCACAGTAAAAAGAGAGGGCTAGTGCATAATATCATCGGTAAAACATAGTATGGTGCTTGGAATCTGAGTTATTTATCATAGAAATAATATGTACATGGAAAGCTAATAACACTGATTCATTTTCATTGGTTTGGTGAGGTTCAATCGGACCATACAATTTCATTTCATCTTAGCCTGCAAAAAGAGGCTTTTGTTTCATTGTTATATATCATACTTTATTTTATTAATAAAGAGTTCATCGTTATCCTCATCTGGACTTTTCCTACCTTCGCCTGCTACCACCGTCATTATCGTAGTTGATAAATATAAGCGGTAAGCAATAAAATTAGCGGTAAGAGCACACAACATCGAATATGAAAATTGTGGCGTCACAAACTTTGACCCTATACCATTGAACATTTATGCGGTAAAGCTCTGGGGAAATCATATAAACATCAACTAATGTCTGTCTCCCCATCTTAAACAATCGCTCATTCGAAAGCCTAGACTCTTATGTATTAAAACATATGATAAAAATATTATGTAATTTATGTGCTTTAACATAGAATAATGGTATCGATTTGTGAGCTGAAGAAATAAGCACATGCATATTGTCTTTAGATGGCGTCACAGAGGAGCAAGTTTTCCTTCCAAGGTTTGGCTTTGCTAGTACTAAGTTTTCTACTAGCTGGCACAGTGGGTGGTCTGATCTACTTATCTATCCACGGCCAAGCTAGTTGCCAGCCTCAGCAAAAGGCTAAAACTGTAGACATAGAAGCTGATGTGACAGTAACATCTGGAAGCAATGAGGTAATCAATACTTGAAAGATGTACAATATGACTTCACAATCTCAGTATTTCACACTAAAACTAAGCATAGATTAAGTTATATGTTGTAACAACTATTTTGAGTGCAAATGCTTCTGAAACTTTATTCTAAATGAAGAGTTACACTTGTCAGAAAGAAGAACACATCAGTTACGACCAAAACTCCAGAGTTGCTTACTACAAGGGAGCTGATGGCTCTTTCGAAGTTGATGACTTTAACAAGGTAAGTTTTTAATTAAGATCAATTATTTGATATATATTGATAGGTAACTTTATTGACAGTAATTTCACTTCAAATAGAAATGTTTTACAGATTATGCTATAGAACAATCATAAAACAAAAAAGGCAACAGTTAGCCACTAAAATCAAATAAATAATTTACCATGAACATTATAGTGTTTAAAATACCTATCTCTGCTAAGAGAACAGATATTAGGTGGAAAAGTGTTAAAGCAGCTAGCAATGATATTTTCCAAATAGTTATCAAGTATATTAAGCCGGGAGTATATATTAAGCTGGGAGTGGTGGTGCACTTATGTAGTCCAACTACTCGGAAGCTAGGTTTGGTGGTTTATAGTTATAGTTTGAGCAGTTATATTTTCAAAATAGTTATCAAGTATGTTGAAATGATTTGAAAAACTTTAACTGCTCTGTAAAAAACGAGGACACAAACCATGAAAGATCATGACCTACATCTTGACACCTGTATAAAACATTTATTTTATTCAAAGATTGTTCTTTTGAACATTTTCATTATATATATACTAATATATGATATATATTATTATACTTATTATAACATTTTATTAAATATAGGATGCTATATTATGTATATAAAATAAAATTTACCATCCTATATTTTATTAAAATGTAGGATTTATATTATAATTTTTATATAATATATATTTTATTAAAATATTTTGTTTTATATTTTATTTTAACCTATATTTCATTAAAATACATGATACTTTAAATTAAAAAAAGTAGTTTAAAAAAATACACAAACCTAGGAACCTTGATAAAAAGGTGGGATTTTTTTGACTAAAAGATTTTGACGTCATTGCATAATTTAATCGTGAACCAAATATTTTCTTTTCATGTCATTTGCTTTGTCTAAATAGTTTCTTTCAATTTGATCGTGTTTCAACATTTGATCGTTTATCAAATTACAAATAAAAAAGTCTCTTTTTTTAACATGGTATTTTTATAGTGTTCGTGCCCACAGCACTAAAGATGGCAATCATAAGCAATCAAAATGAAAAGCAATAAAAGCAGTCTAGACACTTCATGCAATCAAATACAGAGTTAATTGTTGTGTTGTGTTTAGTTTGATATTTATGTTCTGCAATACTCTTCTTTGTGTCTGAAAATACATACACTGTAAAAAGTCATGTGAAAAGTATAAACCTGGTGGGCTCTTTCAAACATGTTATTATTAATGTCGTTATTATAATTGTTGTTATTATAATTGTTATTATTACAGCATGTAGTTATTGTAATAATTATTATCATTACTTATCTCACTGTTGTCAAAAGTCAGTGCAATAATATAGGTATTTTTTTATAAAGATAATAAAGTTGTTTAACAAAGCAGTGAAATAACTATCCGGCTTCAAGTAATAAAACCATAGATGTTAGTATGAATGAAGATAAATCATATCATAAATAATAAGAAAACAAGATTAGATAATTTCAGGAAACAGGAATTATAAAGTAGTGTGTCTCAATGTAATATTCTAATCAATGAGTGACTAGTTTTAATATAATAACAACAATAAACATTAAATAAGCCATTGACTATACTACGCCTTCTCATACACTTCATTCAACATGTTTTAAGTATTCAGTCTCTTCTACAGGGAATTCATATCATCAGGGCACCAGGGAACAAGGTTTGTTACGTGATTCCTGTAGGAGTCAATTCAAACTCTCATCAAGGGTTTGAGTCTTTTCTCTATAATTCCAACCACAGAGCAGTTCAGGTTAATGGCTCGATAGAAACTGATGTTGAAATTTTACCTGGAAAGATTGAGGACACCAGTTTCATACCTGATGGAGCTCATGATGAGTGTACCAATGGCTACCGGTGGATGGTCATAACAAGTTCTGCATCAGCTGGTAAGTAAGTACCTTGTGTTCGTGCCTTTTGGGTAGTGACTACTCTCACCTGTATTGTCTTTTCAGCCTTATATTACACTGTTGTCTCATTCAGTACTTTTTTAATGATTTAACCTGGTTCGACTTTTTCCATGACCAAACGAGCGGAGCAAAGTGGGGGAGTTTTTATGATAAATGCATGTGCACACAACTTACGAAAATTATTCATCAACAATGACACGAACCCTTGTCAAGAAATTTCATCAACAAATTTAAGCATCGGAATGTAAAGTCGTTAAAGTATAATAACGTTACAAAACATATTTAAACCTATTTAAATATGTTACCAAGTCTTTGTAAACCTTCGATAATATCTTAAAACTTACCCATCTGATCGGATTATACACAAATAGACAGATTAATTTGGACGAATATCGCCACAAAACGCTTGAAAAGCTTGGTTTAATAAAAGTTAAGACCGGAAATTGAAACGCCGAGCGACAGATAAAAGAACGATAAAGTCTTGCGCATTTCACGAAAAAATAACGTGCAATTTTCACCAGTCTATAGCATTGTCGAATTGCCGAAGGTTTTGGCAATTAACATAGGAGTACAGAAATCGTTTCATTTTTGCCGATTTCAACTTTTTCATTTTCATTTGCCGACACATTTGAATACTTTCCCATTCTAACTGATGTCCAACGCAGTATAAGTAAAGCAAATGACGATGATATTTTTTAACGTTTCTTATGAGATTATTACAATAATTAATTATAAGTTTGGATGACTACAGAACAATGACTACGTAGTACAGACTTTCTAAAAATCTAACGCAGTGTAAGTAAAGGCATGACGATGATATTTTTTCTAACGGTTCCAATGAGATTATTGCAATAATTGATTATAAGTTTGGATGACTACAGAACAATGACTACGTAGTACAGATTTTCTAAAAATTTATATAAATATCACAACTTCGTGATATTGTTAGCTATGCCGTTTTGAAATTTAAACAAAATTGTGCATTGGTGTTTTATTATTACTATATAAATAATATTGGTCATTCTAATAATATCAGTGCATTTTACTTCTAATATTGGCCAATATTGCATTTCTTTTTTTTACAGGAGGAGAGATATAAACATATAATCTTTTTCTTTCATTATTGCTATTTGTTGTATATAATAACACCCACACCCAGTACATTACAGCTACCATTGCAGTTATCCTATTTGACTGCTAATATTGCATTTCTCAACCATCAGTACCATTTCTTCTTTCCAATATCACTTTGGTCGTGGGCTGTATGACAGGGGAATTTCTAGTCTATAATCAATCTTTTTTTCTTTTTCTTAAAGTTTCTCCTTCTCATGGTTATGCAGCTTAAATGCTTCCAATAATAATAATTCTCCATATTGTCGGCTAGTTATTTTTAATACTTGAAATCATGATTTTAGTTTCTACATTCTAATTTAGATTTCTATTAAGTTTGCTTCACTATTTAAGAGTTAAATCTTTTTGCAGATAATGGCAAGGTAAAGAGGGAAGCCGAAGATGGACTTGAATGCACATACTGCTATCTTTTTCTTTCCTACGCACTAGGCAATGGCTTATACGAAAGCTGCTTCGAAATCGCCGAATTTGACTTTTGTTATCGTGTCTACCTAGAAGGTGACCGACCGGACTGGGTAGTTGATTCTCAAGATGAATCCTAACCATTGGCATGTCATCTAAGAATAGTTGATTGTCAAACCATAACAACTATTTGATTTACGTTGTGAGGAGATACCATATTATTTTGCTAATACTAATCAACATCAATTTTTGCATCCAAATATGCTTTGACACTTTTCATCTGATATTTTCTTATAATGTTTAACTTTTATTTAAGCTTGTGATAAAATGCATGGTTTCATTGCATGACCGGTTCACAATATAAAATGACAAATTTAACTGTCATACAGTAATCAGAGTTTCATAACTGATGGATAATTTTAAATAAATAGTTATTCTTGAAATATGTTGCGTATTGGCAGGGCTGAGCATTAATGCTAGCAATCACTGTGAAACAAATTGGTTGAATACAAACTTAGATTTTATCGGATGCAATAGAAGTTGGCTGTGTATTATCAGATACTGTAACTGTTGACTATATCTCCTTATTTACACTAACAATTGACTTTATCTCATCATATACTGTAACACTTGACTTTATCTCATCATACTCTGTCCCACTTGACTAGGTCTCATCATATACTGTAACACTTGACAATATCTCATCATTACCGTTACAGATTACTATATCTTATCATATACTGTAACCCTTGACTATGTCTTATCGTATACTGTAAAACTTGATTATCTCTGATCGTATAATGTAGCACTTGACTATATTTCATCATATACTGTAACACTTGACTATATCTCATCAAACCCTGTAACACTTGATTATATCTTATCATATACTGTACACTTATCTTGATATCATCATAGATTGTACTCTTGACTATGTCTTATCGTATACTGTAAAACTTGATTATCTCTGATCGTATAATGTAGCAATTGACTATATTTCATCATATACTGTCACACTTGACTATATCTCATCAAACCCTGTAACACTTGACTATATCTTATCATATACTGTACACTTATCTTGATATCATCATAGATTGTACTCTTGACTATGTCTCATCATATACTGTAACACTTGGTTGTATCTTATTATAAAATGTAACACTTGACTATGTCTTATCCCATCTGAACACTCTTTTTAAGCAACAGCATTGCTTTTCAGGCTAAAAATCTTACATCTTGACATCACTCAAAATATTGTCATGTCACTCAGTATTTACAACAGCTTTTGCGCTGACACTATTCATGGTAAGAATATGGTGCTATCATGTCTTGTTTCAGGTGTCCATGTTTAGTGTAGCTAAAGCGCCATTGTCAACCTGCAGAGTCAGCAAATTGCCATTCATGACCACAATTCAACTTCCTTAATTAAAGCAAAGAATAAATAAGAGTGTGTCTAGAAAACATGGCAATTTGCAGCCGTTAATACTGCAAAACAGCTATTCTGTGCAGACAGCTGTGTTCACCTTATAATAAACCATGCTACGTGACTGCAAATTGTACAGTCATGTACATGATCTATGTTGTACAGTCATGTTCACGGCTGTATAACCATATACATTGACACACACATTTATGTACATGCACATTTATGAACATGCACATATATGTACATGCACATACATGTACATGCATGCACATATACGTCGACTTTTGTCAAGAGGAGATCGTGACTGGAGTCCAAATTTCTCGTATGTGCGTCTAATATGTAGGCTCACGGAGCCGAGCATTTGAAAGCACTTTTACTGAACATCCAGTTGGGCATCAATATAATATCATCAATATTCTAAAATCAAAATGGGCTTCAAAAATGGTAAAGTTAGCAAGGTTCACAGCAAAGTCCAATATGACAGGAACATGTAGATGTTTACGCCAAGTTGCAAGTGTAAACATTTGCACCATGGAGTAAACATGTAGATATTCAGGCTGAAAGATACCATCTTGAAGAGTATGGTCAGCTCCAAAATTGCTGCTGTGTTAGGCAAAGAACTGAGCTTGGTGCAAGTCAATGGGTTTGGCATATAAGAGGAAACTTTCAGCAGCCGTCCAGGAGTGAGTCACCATTTGCCTCACCTGATGTCTAAGGTTTGCAAGCTGCCAATAAAAATAAATCATGGTTATGAGCAGGGTTGGAAAAAAACACGGTTTATATGAAAAAACCGCAAAAACCAGGTTTTTTTGGTTTAAACTAGTTTTTACGGTTTAAACCAGTTTTTATGGTTTTTATAATTTTACCAAGGTTTTTTGCAATTTTAAGTCTAATTAACATCACTTACTATAGCTGCATGATTGAGTATTGAACATACATATTAATTTTGGAATCATCTGTTAAAAATGGTACTGTGGGAGTTGTTAAGGGAAAAAAGAGAGAAAACATATAGAAATTTCAGAATGAGTCTTAAATCAAACATGATCGATGAAATACAGAGCAGAAGTCTTATCACATAAAGTGAATATTGTACATACAGCTCTATGTATTAGTAGGAACTTTAATCCCAGTGATTAGTCATGTGGTAGTGTAGAGCAGAGCATAATGCAGATGCATTGCTAGTGTTTGGAGCAGTGGCAGATGACTCAACTTCTATCACCTGAGTACTAGCATCACTGTCTGAATTGGTGTTTTCAGCTTGACATTTTGCTACGTGAGCTTTAAGCCTATCTGCGTGATCTCGCATTGCGACAGCACACCTATTAGTTTGCCTTAAAACCTTTGTCTTTCAAAACACAACAAACTCGTTAAACTGAATTCTAACAATCCAACGACTTTGGCTAGTGCCCAATAAATGAAATATTAGTTTGCAAACTTAAAGCTTTTGCCCAAAAGGACTTTATTGTTTTAATTTCTAATTATAAGCAATCCTTTTTCACTGGCCAAACTTAAGAAAGTATTCATTCATTATTAGATATGATGTTTGGATTATTAAAATTTACATGGTTTTTATATTTCATCAGTAAAGAGATCATCATATCACTTGATAAAACCAATTGAAAATGAAATCCGCTAATTCATTGTTGTGCCTGGATTTCATGTAGTTTCAACTTGAGCTCTACCATCAATTTACTACTATGTCCTAAATAAACTTCCACAGCTGATAATTACATATAATTGCATTTCTACTGCACATGAACCACTGGGAGCTTAAAATATTATGTTTTTCACAAAAAATAGTAAAAATACCGAAAATCATAAAAACCGGTTTTTTCGGGCTGGTTTAAACCGGGTTTAAACCACTCGGTTTAAACAATTGGTTTAAACCGTGTGGTTTAAACCATTTGTTTAAGCCAACCCACTGGTTATGAGGCAAAATTACATTGGAAAAGATGAATACCTTGAGAATAGCTAGTTTATTGTACATGAAAAACTCTAATTGCTTAAAGCTATTTATGGGTAACATATAGTTGATAATAAATTTCTTTAAAATTCAAAAAAGACCACTGCTGTTGACCTTCAAAACAGGTCTGCTACAATTTACAAGTGTCACCTAGTTCTTTGACACAAATAGGGAAGTTCTCCTTTCAGTGTGTGACTTTAGCGTTTTTAAGCTTACTACTACTAGTTGGCAGTGTGGGTAGTCTGAGCTACTCAAATATAGATTAGATCACCTGCATTGACGTATATATCCAGAAATTGTCAAATGGCCAGATAGCTTAGGCTGTGGGCGCAGAGCCTGGTTTGACTGTTTTTGCCAGTCAGGAAAGCACTAAGCCTTGACATTGGCATTGTTGGCTAGACATTAAGCAAAGATAATAGATTGGTGTATTTCTAACTGTAAAAACTTGAAAAATCTTATACCCACGGTCTTCGTAGACACCATTTTTTTTTGACTGTGTAGTAAGCAATTACAGTAAAGTACGTTAAGTGATTAAATTGATAATTTATATTATAAAAAGAGCCAACTGTCTGCTTGTCTGTCTCTCTGTCTGTCTGTCCGAAGCCCTGATTGGATGTTTGGTAAAAGGATTAAGCTAATTAAGGAAATAGTAATTGTATTTGTACACTCAACTATCAGCTTCGTACACTGAAATGGTAACTGGTATACCAATTGTTCACCAAGAACATGCACTAGCACTTTAGTGTCCCCACGCCTCGTGAAAATTTGTCATGTGTAATAATTATGTACAAACTTATTCTTAGTTTGGAAAGATTGTTGTGTGGTAAAGATGGTAACACACTTTGCTTAAAGCTGAGCATTGCGGTTTGATTTTAGGAGACTGCAATCTTTTTTTACAATGCTTTTAACGTGGCTTCCAAGAGGTGGATGGAAATGGCTCCTTTTAGCTGATTATTAGCTGAATGGCTGACTTTTTGACGTTTTACGGCAGATTATTTGAGCAGGTAACACTTGTGACAGTTTTTTGCTCATGAAATAAATATTTTATTCCTATGCACAGAATACCAAATTACTCTTATGTGTTAGCTATAACTTATCATTTGTCAACTTAAGGCCCGTTTTACTCTTTGTAGGTTCGAGCACCACCTGAGACTGTCATGGGTATAACTTTCTAAAATAGGAACTATGATGTGACAACTCCTTTGGTTCTTCGAGTTCGCATGACCTCACCACGCACTTGCCCGGCATTTTAGTAAATTCTATCTGAAGGTATTGTTACTTTTGTATCATTTGTGATTGTTTTTGATGTTTGAGATTATCTGATTGCCGGGATGTTTCAAGAATAAAATCGATAAAATTTGGTCGAAATTAAAACGCTCAAATCAAGTTAAAGTGTGATTATTAAATATATATTTGCAAAGAGACTGACAGAATAAAGACTTGTAATGCTGCAACTTGAACATAATAGCTGATATCAACTAAAGCGCAAGTTCCTAACCTGAGGTACAAGTATCCCTGGAGGTGCATTTCAGAAATCTAGGGGTACAATACAAGTTATATGCCTCATGAACTTTGGGTTTGTTTGGCTTCCATTATTAATAACTTTGTTGAAACCACTACTATATAGCTACTATTGGTATCATTTTAAAGCCAATTAGTTTTGCCATTCAGACAAACTTAGGCAGGAATTATACGTTACTTATTACGATTGTAAGTAGACAGAGCCGGCTCAGCTGGTAGAGCTTTGTGTTATGGCAAAACGTCTAGCTGGTAGAGCTTTGTGTCATGACATAATGTCTAGCTGGTAGAGCTTTGTGTCATGACATAATGTCTAGCTGGTAGAGCTTTGTGTCATGACATAATGTCTAGCTGGTAGAGCTTTGGTATGATTTTTCCTTCTGAGTGTTTTAACTGCGATGAAGTTTTGTCAATTTGATTTTTGATATCCTGGCAGTCAGATCACCTCACAAATCACAATATATCATATAGATATATATTTATATATGTATATATATATATATATATATATAAATTATATTAAGAACTGAAAACTTTTAAAACATTTTACAACTTAAAGTTTCATGGTTGCTACCATTCATCAGGTAAAATTAAAATGATTTGAAGCTCATATGGCTGATATGAGCTTCAAATCATTTTAATTTTACCTGATGAATGGTAGCAACCATGAAACTTTAAGTTGTAAAATGTTTTAAAAGTTTTCAGTTCTTAATATAATTTATATAAATGCTCTATTTTAATATTGAGCACTCTCTTCTAGTGAACTGCAACCTTCTTCTTCATCAGTATATATATATACACTGATGAAGAAGAAGGTTGCAGTTCACTAGAAGAGAGTGCTCAATATTAAAATAGAGCATTTATATAAATTATATTATATATATATATATATATATATATATATATGGGTACATAATTCAAACACCCTTATGACCCTTATGACTACTCATGTCTGTATAAGTTTGAATGTTATATCGGTAGTTCTGTCATGACTAATTTTATTAGTGTTTATAAAGCACTATCAAAACTCTGACAGAGAGAGCTGTCTGATTGAGGTGTTCTTCTTGATGAACTTGGAGAGCAAAAGATTCTTCTTGTTGAGAAACTTGGTATGATAAAAAAAATGTATTACTCTAATAACTTTAACTGGCATAATGAGGTAAGGGATACTTATTTGACTTTTTTTAGTCAACTGTCCTGGTTATGTAGAGGTCTCTGATTATATACACAGTAAATTAAAAATACCTACTAATGAGATAATGCGCTTGACAAGAGAAGAAGACTGTCAGTAAAACCTGATGTAAGCTCCAGCCAATCGGATGGGAGTCCAAGTAGCATAATAAGCATAAATCATTATCCAGTATTAACATGCCATATATAGTAGAGCCAATCTGGTTGAGTCCTTCAGGAGTATAAAATTGTAGGCCATTTGATCACTGTTCAGTTTTGTGGTAAACAGCCTGCAGGATGGATGGTGAAAAAAACTTAGTGAGTATTCATATACTATTTTATTGGCAATAAATTTATTTCAAAAAGAAATGTTTACCAAATTAATTTGCAGAGCAATCAAAAAAAGGGCAACAGCTAACCAATCAAATAAATGATTCATCCCATCGGACATAATCAGCGCGAAGTCTCAGATTTTAGCCTTCCACAGTAAAAATTTTGTTACTTGTTGTTTGCGCGGTGTTTAAATGAAAATAATAAAGTTGTTATGATATTGCCTCATGTTTGTTATGCTTCTGATTACGTGTTCAGAGGTTTCTTTTCAACATACTTATTTATGTATAAACTATGTATTATGCAAAATAGATTTATAAGTGAAAACTAATGAAGCCAACAATAGTCTTAGAAAAATAAGTAAATAAATTCAATATGTTTAAATGTATTTATTTGTTACCTTGTAAAAATCTTTTTTAAAGCACATGAATTATATAACTTTTTTATTAAATAGGTCAATACATCAGCGCCTTGGCTTTCAAATGAGCCTATATTCAATACACAAAGAATAATAGAACTATGAAAAACAGGCTGTCAAAAGTATGTCCTGCAATAAAAAAACACATGGTTGCGGTTCCAACAATGTGATGTCATAATTATTATTTAGCCTTAGGTAGTCAATCTCTTTCGCTGCCACCGAGGCTGCACTTTTCTGTGACAATGGGTGCTGTTAAACCCAAAGAGCACTTGTAATAAATTAGGATTCTAGATAATCAACAATGCCGGGGATCATGCTAACGCCCGACCAATACAAACATATGTTCCGGGTTAGTTAATTATGCTTTAATAAGTGTACTGTCTTTGATAAAGGTAATGACATCACATTGATGAAATTGTAACCTGCAGTTGCGTGGCCCTAGGACTATATGTCAATCACACTTTTGCGAGATCTTGCAATGCTTGAAATTAATTAGTCTGAATCGTGCCCCTCAACATCACAGTAAAAAGAGAGGGCTAGTGCATAATATCATCGGTAAAACATAGTATTGTGCTTGGAATCTGAGTTATTTATCATAGAAATAATATGTACATGGAAAGCTAATAACACTGATTCATTTTCATTGGTTTGGTGAGGTTCAATCGGACCATACAATTTCATTTCATCTTAGCCTGCAAAAAGAGGCTTTTGTTTCATTGTTATATATCATACTTTATTTTATTAACAAAGAGTTCATCGTTATCCTCATCTGGACTTTTCCTACCTTCGCCTGCTACCACCGTCATTATCGTAGTTGATAAATATAAGCGGTAAGCAATAAAATTAGCGGTAAGAGCACACAACATCGAATATGAAAATTGTGGCGTCACAAACTTTGACCCTATACCATTGAACATTTATGCGGTAAAGCTCTGGGGAAATCATATAAACATCAACTAATGTCTGTCTCCCCATCTTAAACAATCGCTCATTCGAAAGCCTAGACTCTTATGTATTAAAACATATGATAAAAATATTATGTAATTTATGTGCTTTAACATAGAATAATGGTGTCGATTTGTGAGCTGAAGAAATAAGCACATGCATATTGTCTTTAGATGGCGTCACAGAGGAGCAAGTTTTCCTTCCAAGGTTTGGCTTGGCTAGTACTAAGTTTTCTACTAACTGGCACAGTGGGTTGTCTGATCTACTTATCTATCCATGGCCAAGCTAGTTGCCAGCCTCAGCAAAAGGCTAAAACTGTAGACATAGAAGCTGATGTGACAGTAACATCTGGAAGCAATGAGGTAATCAATACTTGAAAGATGTACAATATGACTTCACAATCTCAGTATTTCACACTAAAACTAAGCATAGATTAAGTTATATGTTGTAACAACTATTTTGAGTGCAAATGCTTCTGAAACTTTATTCTAAATGAAGAGTTACACTTGTCAGAAAGAAGAACACATCAGTTACGACCAAAACTCCAGAGTTGCTTACTACAAGGGAGCTGATGGCTCTTTCGAAGTTGATGACTTTAACAAGGTAAGTTTTTAATTAAGATCAATAATTTGATATATATTGATAGGTAACTTTATTGACAGTAATTTCACTTCAAATAGAAATGTTTTACAGATTATGCTATAGAACAATCATAAAACAAAAAAGGCAACAGTTAGCCACTAAAATCAAATAAATAATTTACCATGAACATTATAGTGTTTAAAATACCTATCTCTGCTAAGAGAACAGATATTAGGTGGAAAAGTGTTAAAGCAGCTAGCAATGATATTTTCCAAATAGTTATCAAGTATATTAAGCCGGGAGTATATATTAAGCTGGGAGTGGTGGTGCACTCTTGTAGTCCAACTACTCGGAAGCTAGGTTTGGTGGTTTATAGTTATAGTTTGAGCAGTTATATTTTCAAAATAGTTATCAAGTATGTTGAAATGATTTGAAAAACTTTAACTGCTCTGTAAAAAACGAGGACACAAACCATGAAAGATCATGACCTACATCTTGACACCTGTATAAAACATTTATTTTATTCAAAGATTGTTCTTCTGAACATTTTCATTATATATATACTAATATATGATATATATTATTATACTTATTATAACCGTTTATTAAATATAGGATGCTATATTATGTATATAAAATAAAATTTACCATCCTATATTTTATTAAAATGTAGGATTTATATTATAATTTTTATATAATATATATTTTATTAAAATATTTTGTTTTATATTTTATTTTAACCTATATTTCATTAAAATACATGATGCTTTAAATTAAAAAAAGTAGTTTAAAAAAATACACAAACCTAGGAACCTTGATAAAAAGGTGGGATTTTCTTGACTAAAAGATTTTGACGTCATTGCATAATTTAATTGTGAACCAAATATTTTCTTTTCATGTCATTTGCTTTGTCTAAATAGTTTCTTTCAATTTGATCGTGTTTCAACATGTGATCGTTTATCAAAGTACAAATAAAAAAGTCTCTTCTTTCAACATGGTATTTTTATAGTGTTCGTGCCCACAGCACTAAAGATGGCAATCATAAGCAATCAAAATGAAAAGCAATAAAAGCAGTCTAGACACTTCATGCAATCAAATACAGAGTTAATTGTTGTGTTGTGTTTAGTTTGATATTTATGTTCTGCAATACTCTTCTTTGTGTCTGAAAATACATACACTGTAAAAAGTCATGTGAAAAGTATAAACCTGGTGGGCTCTTTCAAACATGTTATTTTTAATGTCACTAACATAATTGTTGTTATTATTATGTTATTACAGCATGTAGTTATTGTTATAATTATCATCATTAATTATCTCACTTTTGTCAAAAGTCAGTGCAATAATCTAGGTATTTTTTATAAAGATAACAAAGTTGTTTAACAAAGTAGTGAAATAACTATCAGGCATCAAATATAAAAACCATAGATGTTAGTATGAATGAAGATAAATGATATTATAAATAATAAGAAAACTATATTAGATAACTTCAAATAACAGGAATTATAAAGTAAAGTGTGTCTCGTTGTAGTATTCTAATCAATGAGTGACTAGTTTTAATATAATAACAGCAGTAAACATTAAATAAGCCATTGACTATAATTATACTACACCAACTTTTCATACACTTCATTCAACACGTATTAAGCATTTAGTCTCTTTTACAGGGAATTCATATCATCAGGGCACCAGGGAACAAGGTTTGTTACGTGATTCCTGTAGGAGTCAATTCAAACTCTAATCAAGGGTTTGAGTCTTTTCTCTATAATTCCAACCACAGAGCAGTTCAGGTTGATGGCACAGTAGAAACTAATATTGAAATTTTACCTGAAAAGATTGAGGACACCGGTTTCATACCTGATGGAGCTCATGAAGAGTGTACCAATGGCTACCAGTGGATGGTCATAACAAGTTCTGCATCAACATGTAAGTAACTTGCATTCATGCCTTTTGGGTAATGGCTATTCTCACCTGAATTGTAATTTCAGCCTTATATTACGCTGTTGTGTCATTCAGTACTCTTTTAATGATTTAACCTGGTTCGACTTTTTTATAATCAATATTTTTTCTTTTTCTTAAAGTTTCTCCTTCTCATGGTTATGCAGCCTAAATGCTTCCAATAATAATAATTCTCCATATTGTCGGCTAGTTATTTTTAATACTTGAAATCATGATTTTAGTTTCTACATTCTAATTTAGATTTCTATTATGTTTGCTTCACTATTTAAGAGTTAAATCATTTTGCAGATAATGGTAAGGTAAAGAGGCAAGCCAAAGATGGACTTGATAGATATGATTGTGAATACTGCTATCTTTCCTACGTAGTAGGTGATGGCCTATACGAAAACTGCTTCGCAATCACATGGCTTGATTTTTGTCCTACTCTCTACCAAGAAGGTGACCGACCCGACTGGGTAGTTGATTCTCAAGATGAATCCTAACCATTGGCATGTCATCTAAGAATACTTGATTATCAAACCATAACAACTATTTGATTTACGTCGTGAGAAGACACCATATTATTTTGCTAACACTAGTCAACATCAATTATGCATCCAAATATGCTTTGACACTTTTTATCTGATATTTTCTTAAAATGTTTAACTTTTATTTAAGCTTGTGATAAAATGCATGGTTTCATTACATGACCGGTTCACAATATAAAATGACAAATTTAACCGTCATACAGTATTCAGAGTTTCATAACTGCTTGATAATTTCAAATAAATAGTTATTCATTGAAATAGTTTGTGCATTGGCAGGGCTGAGCATTAATGTTAGCAATCACTGTGAAACAAATCGGTCGAATACCACCTTAGATTTTACCGGATGCAGTAGAAGTAGTTGGCTGTGTATTATCAGATACTGTAACTGTTGACTATATCTCCTTATTTACACTAACAATTGACTTTATCTCATCATATACTGTAACAATTGAGTTTATCTCATCCTATACTGTAACAAATGACTTTATCCCATCATATGCTGTAACAATTGACTTTGTCTCATCATACTCTGTCCCACTTGACTAGGTCTCATCATATACTGTAACACTTGACAATATCTCATCATTACCGTTACAGGTTACTATTTCTTATCATATACTGTAACCCTTGACTATGTCTTATCGTATACTGTAAAACCTGATTATCTCTGATCGTATAATGTAGCAATTGACTATATTTCATCATATACTGTCATACTTGACTATATCTCATCAAACCCTGTAACACTTGACTATATCTTATCATATACTGTACACTTATCTTGATATCATCATAGATTGTACTCTTGACTATGTCTCATCATATACTGTAACACTTGGTTATATCTTATTATAAAATGTAACACTTGGCTATGTCTTATCCCATCTGAACACTCTTTTTAAGCAACAGCATTGCTTTTCAGGCTAAAAATCTTACATCTTGACATCACTCAAAATATTGTCATGTCACTCAGTATTTACAACAGATTTTGCGCTGACACTATTCATGTTAAGAATATGGTGCTATCATGTCTTGTGTCAAGTGTCCATGTTTAGTGTAGCTAAAGCGCCATTGTCAACTTGCAGAGTCAGCAAACTGCTATTCATGACCACAAATCGACTTCCTTAATTAAAGCAAAGAATAAATAAGAGTGTGTCTAGAAAACATGGCAATTTGCAGCCGTTAATACTGCAAAACAGCTATTCTGTGCAGACAGCTGTGTTCACCTTATAGTAAACCATGCTACGTGACTGCAAATTGTACAGTCATGTACATGATCTATGTTGTACAGTCATGTTCACGGCTGTATAACCATATACATTGACACACACATTTATGTATATGCACATTTATGAACATGCACATATATGTACATGCACATATATGTACATGCATGCACATATACATCGACTTTTGTCAAGAGGAGATCGTGACTGGAGTCCAAATTTCTCGTATGTACATCGAACATGCATCCTCATGGAGTCGAGCATTTTAAAGCACTTTTACTGAACATCCAGTTGGGCATCGATATAATATCATCAATATTCTAAAATCAATATGGGCTTCAAAAATGGTAAAGTTTGCAAGGTTTACAGCAAAGTCCAATATGACAGGAACATGTAGATGTTTACGCCAAGTTGCAAGTGTAAACATTTGCAGCATGGCGTAAACATGTAGATATTCAGGCTGAAAGATACCATCTTGAAGAGTATGGCCAGCTCTAAAAAGCTGGAAAAAATCGCGGTTTATATGAAAAAATCGCAAAAACCAAGTTTTTTTGGTTTAAACTGGTTTTTATGGTTCAAACCGGTTTTTATGGTTTTTATAATTTTACCAAGGTTTTTTTGCAATTTTAAGTCTAATTAACATCACTTACTATAGCTGCATGATTGTGTATTGAACATACATATTTGGAATCATCTGTTAAAGATGGTACTGTGGGAGTTGTTAAGGGAAAAAAGTGAGATAACATATAGAAATCTCAGAATGAGTCTTAAGTCAAACATGAACGATGAAATACAGAGCAGAAGTCTTATCACATAAAGTGAATATTTTACATACAGCTCTATGTATAAGTAGGAACTTTAATCCCAGTGATTAGTCATGTGGTAGTGTAGAGCAGAGCATAATGCAGATGCATTGCTAGTGTTTGGAGCAGTGGCAGATGACTCAACTTATATCACCTGAATACTAGCATCACTGTCTGAATTGGTGTTTTCAGCTTGACATTTTGCTACGTGAGCTTTAAGCCTATCTGCGTGACCTCGCATTGCGACAGCACACCTATTAGTTTGCTTTAAAACCTTTGTCTTTCAAAACACAACAAACTTGTTAAACTGAATTCTAACAATCCAACGACTTTGGCTAGTGCCCAATAAATGAAATATTAGTTTGCAAACTTTAGGCTTTTGCCCAAAAGGACTTTATTGTTTTAATTTCTAATTATAAGCAATCCATTCTCACTGGCCAAACTTAAGAAAGTATTCATTCATTATTAGAGATGATGATTGGATTAGTAAAATTTACATGGTTTTTATATTTCATCAGTAAAGAGATCATCATATCACTTGATAAAACCAATTGAAAATGAAATTCACTAATTCATTGTTGTGCTTGGATTTCATGTAGTTTCAACTTGAGCTCTACCATCAATTTACTACTGTGTCCTAAATAAACTTCCACAGCTGATAATTACATAGAATTGCATTTCTACCGCACATGAACCACTAGGAGCTTAAGATATTATGTTTTTCACCAAACAAAAATGAAAAAACCGAAAAAAAAAACCATAAAAACCGGTTTTTTCGGGCTGGTTTAAACCATCGGTTTAAACCATCGGTTTAAACCATTGATTTAAACCAACCCACAGGTTATGAGGCAAAACTACATTGAAAAAGATGAATGCTTTGAGAATAGCTAGCTTATTGTACATGAAAAACTCTAATTGCTAAAAGCTATTTATGGGTAACATATAGTTGATGATAAATTTCTTTAAAATTAGAGAGAAGACCACTGTTTTTGACCTTCAATGTAGGCCTGCTACAATTTACAAGTGTCTCTAGTTCTTTGACGCAAATAGGGAAGTTCTCCTTTCAGTGTGTGGCTTTAGCTTTTTTAAGCTTACTACTACTAGTTGACATTGGGGTTGGTCTGAGCTACACGAATATAGATCAGGTCAATTGGCCAGATAGCCACGGCTGTGGACGCAGAGCCTGGTTTGACTGTTTTTGCCAGTCAGGAAATCACTAAGTATTGACATTGGCATTGTTGGCTAGCCAATAAGCAAAGATAATAGATTGGTGCATTTCTACCTGTAAAAACTTGAAAAATCTTATACCAACTGTCTTCTTAGACACCATTGCAATTTGTTTTAGACTGTGTAGTAAGCAATTACAGTAAAGCAGGTTAAATTGATAATTTGTATTATAAAAAGAGTCATTTGCCCGTTTCTCTGTCTGTCTGTCTGTCCAGCTGTCTGTCCAAAGCCATGATTTGATGTTGGGTAAAAGGATTAAGCTGATTAAGGAAATAGTAAGTGGATTTGTACACTCAACCATCAGCTTCGTAGATTGAAATGGTAACTGTATACCAATTGTTCCCCAAGAACATGTATTAGCACTTTGGCAGCACCATTCCTCGTGAAAGGTTGTCATGTATAATAACTATGTACAAACGTATTCTTAATTCGGAAAGATTGTTGCGGGGTGAAGATGGTAGCGTGCTTTGTTGAGAGCTGAGTATTGCTGAAAGCTTAGCATTGCGGTTTGATTTTAGGAAAATGCAATCTTTTTTTACAATATTTTTAACGTGGCTTCAGGGAAGTGGATGGAAATGGCTCTTTTTAGCTGATTTTTAGCTGAATGGCTGATTTTTTGTTGTTTTATGGCAGATTATTTGAGCAGGAAAAACTTGTGACAGTTTTTACTCATACAAAAATATTTTTTAAACTCTGCACAGAATGCCAAATCACACTTATGTACTAGCTATAACTTATCATTTGTCAACTTAAAGCCTGTTTTACTCTTTGTAGACTGAGACTGTCACTGGTATGATGTTCTAAAATTAGAACCTATGGTGTGACAACTCCTTTGGTTCTTCGATTTTGCATGACTTAAAGATGCACTTGCCCAACATTTTAGTGAATTCTATCAGAAGGTATTGTTACTTTTTATCATTTGTGATTGTTTTTGATGTTTGAGGTTATCTGATTGCCAGGATGTTTCAAGGTGAAATCGGTAAAACTTGGTCGCAATTAAAACGCACAGATCAAGCGAAAATGTGATTATGACATTTATAGTTGCAAGAGACCGACAGAATAGAGACTTGTAATACTGCAACTTAAACACAAAAGCTGATATCAACTAAAGCATGAGTTCCAAACCTGGGGTACAAGTACCCCTGGGAGTACACTAGAAATCTAAATGGTACAATACAAGTTATAAGCCTTATAAACCTTTGGTTTGTTTGGCTTTATTTATTAATAACTTTGCTGAAACCACTGCGATAGAGCTATTATTGGTATCATTTTAAAGCCAATTAGCTTTGTCATTCAGACAAACTTAGGCATGAATGATACAATGCTTATTATTAGAGCTGCACAACGATTATAAAAATTAATTGCGATTAATAACTGGTCTGAACCAGTTAATCTTCGATTAATCTTACAATTATTCTAGCAAAAGGCTGTATATTCGAAAACAAATACTACAACGATATATAAATTAATTATATTTCAGACAATTATTGTTAACAGGATAACATGTTATGTACAATGTACCTAAGTTACAATGCCATAACTATTCTGCGTATGAAAATAGTCTAAGAGAGTCTATAATTAAGCCAGCCAAGAGTTGAGGCAGCACAATTTAGCCTATTCATGCTATCCGACTGAAGAGATGCCCTCTTTGTACATACAGTAGTAGTAGTTATTGTCTGCGGCAGCTGGTGATGACTTCTGAGCGGTAGGATGAGAATTAGTTCAATGATATTTTAATGATGATGTGCTGTGGTGGTAGGCAAGTTCTTTCTGGCATACATTGCACTTCACTTTCTTGTTATGCTTCCAACCACATATGAAATTGCGTTACCTAGTATGAAAGACATCTTTCTGCTTTCATGTTCCATTAAAGTGTCAATCTTATATTACTATCATTCTAAAGCTGAAATATTAAATTGTGATTTCTTTAAAAAATGAAGATACATGTATAATTCACATTAACAAGTTTTTAAATATAAACAAAAACAGGTTGTAAAGTATTAAATAATACTGAAATCACTTTTGCTGCTATTACATAGAAACATGTGCAAACAGCTAACAACATGGCCGCTTACAACTGGACTGACACGCGCTCGCGTTTTTGTATTGTATAAACAAGTTTTATGTTAGTGACTCACTTCATGTTTTCATAGTTGAGTGCAAAATAATTGTGGTTCTCTCTAATTGGTAAAAAAGTGTTGCTTGTCATAATATTTATTTGTGAGTAAATTCAATGGTAATAACCTGCTATGTTAATGTTATATTGTGGCGGACACTGGGCCACGAATTTATTTCTTATATTTTGCATACTCACATATAATTACTTCCATATATCGCATGTTTTCTCAGTTTTATTATGGGTTTTACTTGCATATAATTACTCTTATATATATTTTGCATATTGTGGTTGTTTTATTATGTGTCTTATCGCTAATACTTTGTTAGTTTGGCCATAATTAACCCAACGTGTTAGCGAGTCTATTATTCATTTATTCTTTTATGGTTTCTTACCTGGTTCCATTAGACAGTTTAGAGAAAATATATTTATATAGAGAGAGTGCTCTCGCAACGAGAGCAGAGTAGTCACAGCTCCACAACTAATAGAAATTGCTTCGGAATAAAACAAACGAAAAACCTTACTCACTTCTCTTCATGTTCATGTTAAAGTAGAGCCTCTAAACCGCCCCGACGCAGAAGGGAAGACCATCAGAATCAATTGGTAAAAAATTGTTAAATTCTAAGTTCGAGAGTGGTTCTCAGTATAAAACTATTTAAAAATTTATCACGGTTACTAGAAATAGTCAAAGGTTGTCCCTTGGATTTGGCCCGTGTTTGTGGGCAATCATCGTTAAGACTAGTGTCAATAAAGTCGTTTAATTCCTTCAATAATGGGTCTGTTGATCTTATAATAGTATGTAAAGTTTTAACCTTTTGGACCTGTCTATGTTCTTCTAAAGTCACAAGACCCAACTGTTTTTTTTCTTATGTGACTCCCTCCCTTCTCCTCAAATTACTTATGAAACGTGTTACCTTGTTCTGGACCATTTCAAGCAATTGTACATATTTCTTTTTGCTCGGGTCCCATACCTCAAGAGCAAACTCAATTTTTGGTTGACATAAGGTCTTATATGCTATTAATTTGATTTGAGTTGGTGCTGATGAGATACTTTGTCTGAGCATGCCGAGAGTCTGAACAGCCTCTTAATGTTTTTTGACTATGTGCTCACTCCAATTAAAATTATTTGTAATTGTAACTCTTAAATAGTTGACTCTGTTTACAGTGTTTAAAACTACATTGTTTAATCTATATTTTAAATCTTGGATATTAACAGCTTTGGTATTTCCAAAAACAATTATTGAACACTTCGAAGTATTAAAAGACATTTGCTATTTACCTGCCCATCTCTCCAGGCTATCCAAGTCCTTCTGAGAATCTTCCACAGAAGATGAATTAGTAATCGGGCAGTGTAGTAATGCGTCATCCGCATACAATCGTATCGTGGATGTCAGAGCAAGCCCTATGTTATTGATATACAATAAAAACAGAGCTGGCCTGAGGACCGAGTCCTGGGGGACTCCTGAAGTTACCGTTTCAACATCTAAAAAAATTCCATTTAAAACTACTCTCTGGCTTCTGCCCGATAAAAAGTCTAGTATCCAAGGAAGAATATCACTTGAAAATCTAAAATAAAAACGCTTGCTCATCAGTAGTGAATGAGAGACCTTGTCGAAAGCCTTAGAAAAATCTAAAACTGCTGCCTGCGCACATCCTCCCAAATCAACTTTCCTCATGATGGACTTGGTGGTGGACAAAAGTTGGCTGGTGCAAGACAGTCCCTTTCTAAAATCATGTTGTTGTGGTAATAAAATATAATTTGATTTGGAGCTCATATTATGTAAGATAATATGTTCTAGCATCTTGGAACATATGCATGTGAGTGACACAGGTCGATAGTTTGCAGCTGACTGTTTACTACCCGATTTAAATTTTGGGACAACATTTGCCCTTGTTCATTTTATTGGAAGCCTGCCAATATTTAGAGAATACTGGAAAACAACGGTCAAGATTGAGGACACCTTGTCAATGGCCAAACAGAGATCTTTTTTCTCAAAGCCATCTGGACCAGGTGCCTTTCTTAATTTTAACTCACTGAGTAAATTTTTAATTCCATCTTTAGTGACCTTGTTTGTGGAACAAGAAAAAAACAGGATAGGGAGTATTGCTAAGACTTGGGTTAAAAACATTTTTAAAATATTGTTTCAATTCGTCCGCTATTTCTTTCGGGTGTTTTAAACTCAAACCAGGTTGATTACTGCTATTTAAGGATTTAGTATTGTTAGATTTACCCAACTTAGCTGTTAAAACGATAAAAACACTTGCTGTCTCTCTTGGCCATAGGAGCAGAAAGACGATTGTTGAGATAGTCATTGTGTAGTATCCGTAGTGCCTTTTTGGAATTTCTCCTAAACAGTTTATATTGCTGGAGATGGAGTTCTTTCCCTGATTTCTTGTATTTGTTGTATATTTGCCTTTGTTTAATGACTAGTGTTAGATTGCCATCATAAAGCTTAAGTCAAGCTAACTTTGCGCTATCTATTCTAATATAGCTAAATATTCTAATACAAGTAATGCTTTTGTTTAGCTATTTATTACATAGCCATAGCTCAGGCTTATATAAACTAGGTCTGGAAGGGAACAGTGCAATACATACTATGAGAGTGAATAAACCACATATTGTGCTATTATTCATACAGGTAACATTTATTACTGTTATACTTTCCTTGTTGAGTGCTAAGAGCAAGCTTTTTCTGACTGTTCGGTCCCAGGGGGATTTGGTTGTATGCATCAGCTAGATGAATTTCAGTATATCCGTATCCTCCTCTTAACTTGTTTATCAGGTCTTCGGGTAGAGGTATAGGCTGTCGGTGAGTCTCTAATTGTGAATTGACTGTTTGCGAGTAGTCTCCACATACTCTGATAGATTTTTGATGACTGTTAGAAAGTTGCGCTTTCCTGACAGGAACTACAGGCGTACCATATTGATTAAACTGTACTGGTTTCCAAATTCCTCTTTGAATTCCAGGTTCGTAGGCTAGATTTAATTCATCTTGAATAGCAAATGGCACAGGTCGAGCTTTGTGAAACACTGGTTCTGCATCTGCTTTGAATCTTATTTCTAGCTCGTAATCCTTTAGACAGCCTAGATCATTGTTAAATAGATCAAGAAATTCATTGCAGAGTTGCTCGCAAAATTGTTGTAGACTTTTGTCAGCTGTTTCCTGGTCTACTACTTTACAAGTCATAGTAGTTTGTTGAGCGAGCAGGTTGTCAATTGATATCCCCAATAGTTTGATTGTTCCTCTTCCTATCAGGTTGAGATTTGGAACCCGGCTAACTACGAAGTTTAAAACAATATGATTTCCCTTTACGGTTTTAGTATTCAGCTGGCACTGTCCAATTACTTCAATCGGTTGTTTTGAAGCAGATTTGTAGTTTGTCGTTGTTGTAGAGAGTACAGGTTTTTCAAGTTTACACCAGACTTCCTCAGTGATGAAGTTGTCACAGGCTCCTGTATCTAACTCCATTTCTACGATCTGTTCTTCTATCTCAATACTCTTTTGAAGTTGTTCCATATGTATTCTTCTAATAGTTTTAAGCTTTTGTTTTGGTGTAGATTTCTGTGCTATAGGCCTTTTATTAGTAGTTGCTTTTCTTTTTCGGCAGGCAACTCCTAGATGTCTTAACTTCTGGCAAGAATTACATGTAGCAGATCTGTATGGACATTCCTTAGCAGTATGTGTAGTTTATTGCATCTGTACCAGTTGAAAGTTCTCTGTCTTGCTTCTTTGTAGTTTGAAGTTCCTGTTGGTGTCTTAGTTCTATGCTCTGGTTGAATCTTGTTGACTTTTTGTTGCTTTCCATATACGGTCTCCTTGGCTATCTTGGCTGCATCCTCTGTTTCTGTCGTAATTTCAATAGCTCTTTTAAAAGATAGCTCAGTTTCTTTTAACTTTGAACAGTGCTTTGAGAACTGCTTCATTATTTACTGAGCAGACAAACCGTGTTCTCATAGCTTCATTTAATGGATAATCAATATTAGAAAAGTCACATGTGGTCGCTTCCTGTCTAATTCTATTCGCTAATTCATAAATAGTTTCTCCAGGTTTCCTTTTTGTAGTACTCCAGAATTTATAACGCTCGTGTACTAAAAATCGTATGGGTTCATATTGTTCTTTTAAGAAGTTATCTATTTCTTCCATGGTAACTTCATTTATAAGTTTTGAAGTCTCCAGTTGGCCAGCCATGTTGCTGATCTGTTTGTAGAAAACAGGTGACTGATTAATTAAGAACACATTAGCTTTTCTCTCTTAAGGTATTGAGTGAGCTGCTACAAAAGTGTCATTTCGATTCACGTAATCGGTCAATAGTTCGGTCGCTGGATCATACTCTGAAAACTTGGGTAAGGCTGCCGATGGTGCTAGCTTAGCTGCTGTATCGGTTTGACCTTTCACCAGTAGTTCCATGAGTTTCTTATTTTCTTCCAGATAAGCTTGTTGTTGTTCTTGATGAGCTTTTTGTTGCTCCTCCATCTTTTGGTTTTGAGCTGTTATTACTTCAATTAACTTATCCACTTCCAAAGACAATACTTGTATACACTGAGAATGTTGTATAAGTTCTGGGTTATATTCTTGTAAGAATCTCAGTTGTACTGCTCAAGAATGTCCCATCCTTGTCGCCAATAACTTATGTTATGTTCCTGTATGAATAATAGCACAAGATGTGGTTTATTCACTCTCGTAGTATGTATTGCACTGTTCCCTTCCAGACCTAGTTTATATAAGCCTGAGCTATGGCTATGTAATAAATAGCTAAACAAAAGCATTACTTGTATTAGAATATTTAGCTATATTAGAATAGATAGCGCAAAGTTAGCTTGACTTAAGCTTTATGATGGCAATCTAACAAGGAAGGAACAGGAAAGACTGTAGTATGTATTGCACTGTTGTCTGGAAGGCAACAGTGCATTACATACTATGAGAGTGAATATACCACATCTTGTGCTATTATTCATACAGGAACAACAACAACTAGCTTTCCGGCAGTTTTACTGAACCAGTAAGGTTCCCCATCTCTCCTAGGTCTGATTGTGATCATCACGACATGCATGTATTCCACACCTTGTCAATACCCTCTTCCTTATCAATTAAGTCTCTAATCTGTTTCTCCGTGTGTTCTAAAGCCACTGCGATCTTACCTGTATCCGCATTTTTATACAACTTGATGGTCTGTGGCGCTCTATTTGTATCTACTAGTTTAAAGTGAAAGCTAAGATCAATCTCAATCATATAATGGTCACTCAGCCCCGGATTTATTACAGAAGGGAAAAATTCACCTTGATCAGAAATTACAAATATCAAATCAAGTGAGTTACCCCCAATGTGAGTTGAATTGGAAATTAGTTAATGGAAACCAAATTCGTTTAAACAATTGATAAAATTTTGATGTAGGCTCTTTCTAATGCTGCTTCTTTTAACAGTTCCATTTGTCCATTCAATGTCGGGCATGTTAAAATCTCCTGTGATATATATCTTGGCATCTCGATACTTTTGCGTAAGCATTGAAAACATGTCGAACAATGGATCTATAGCATGGTGTGAAACACTAGGTGGGATATATACGCAAACTAGTACCATGTCAGTATTTACTGAATTCTGTTTAGGAATGAAAACAATCACAACCTCCAGCGGAAAGATCGAGAAGTCCTCTAAGTCAAAAGTCAACGCCGAATGAAAAAAACTTATTTGAAACTGCAACCAAAACACCTCCACCACAAAAGGGCGGATCATTTATGTAAATATCAAAAAGTCTAGAGTCCAACAGTTCTCCATTGTTGACTGAGGCATCCAAATGGTTCTCAGTAAGACAAAAAAAGAGAAAAATTAGGTGCCAGAGTATTCAATTCCAAGATCTCTCCTTTCACCGAACGAACATTTGCTATCAATACTTTGTGGGCTATGGGTCTATTTTCTTTATTTGGTTTCTGATAATTCTGTACACTTCTCCTGGGTTCTCCTCTCTCAATTTCTTTAACTCGGTTCGCAACTGAAAATACGCCTCCCTCTCCTCTTTGTTGAGGTCAGGCTTAGCGAAAACACTGTGTGGAGTTTTAACCCATTTATTCGTTTGAGAGTATCCCATTTTTGTTCTCTTGATTCTGTGCACAGTTTCAGAGGTCGAGAAACTTTGGCACCCTGGTCATTAGTCTTGATATTTTCGAATTTTCCGGGTCTGAAAAGATCTTGCTTTTTGACTTTAGTTGTAAGATGGCAATATCGCATGATCTTTTGAACTTTATCAACGGTTTCTTGTTTTGTGCTACCTTGTTCCACTCCAAAAATTATCATGTTCTTATCTCTACTTTCTTTTTGGTCTTGTTCTGTCTGTTTTATAGATTTTTGGGCAGCACCTGCCAGGACTGTACAATTTATGCAATATGATTGCAATCTAGATCGTGCCTGAGTAACAGCCGGCAAATTGCTTTACAACATATTAAACAATACAAAGGAGTCACATCATGATCATCACCTCGGTTGCAATTTATTTGAAGGTTAATTGGCTCAACTCAGTCAATCGCGTATTTGTATTGATCGTGTTAATCTTTTAAATAACGCGATCATTGTGCAGCTCTACTTATTATGGTTGTAAGTAGACAGGACCAGCTCAGCGGGTAGAGCTTTGTGTCATGACATAACGTCTAGCCAGTAGAGAGTTTTTCTCCTGGTGATCAGTGAGTTTACTAACAGCTCTGGCCTTTCACTAGTGGTAATGTTGTTACATTCCATTGAACCAAACTCAATGTTTACCAGCAGTTTTAATTTTTGTATTCAAATTGAAGATCTTAATACAAATCATATTATATTATTTCAAAGTATATTATAGTATAAGATTAAAATCGATAAAATTTGGTCGAAATTAAAACGCTCAGATTGAGTGAAAGTGCAATTATGACATCTATAGTTGCAAAGAGACTGACAGAATAGAGACTTGTAATACTGCAAATTGAACATAATAACTGATATCAACTAAACCAACGATAACAACTAGTCACCTCGTTTCGCATGAACTCTTCTTCTAAGCATTTTAATTGTGATGAAGTTTTGTCAACTTCAATCTTGAAATCCTGGCTGTCAGATCACCTCACAAATCAAAAACAATCTCAAATGATAAAAAATATCGATGCTTTCTGAAAAAATCTGCTAACAGTTTGTGAAAGTTCATCTCTAACTTGAGACAAAGTATATAGTTTTCTGTTCAGGTTGTGTATAGGTTTATTTGTATTATATATAGATCTAATTATATGTATGTTAGATGGTACTGTTGTTCTTATATCTTCCACTTTCTATTCTTCTATGCTAGTGGGAAATACTTTACTTCTTTTTTCTTTTCCCTGCTGGCTATGGTGTAGTCATTGCGGTATATAGACATACCAAAATAAGTAGATATTCAAACTCTTTCTACTATTGCATGTATATATACATATTTATATATACATTTATTTATATCAATATAAATATATACATGTATATCTATGTATATAAAAAAAATTGTTTCCTCACCCCGGTTAACCCGTATGGGTAGTAATTTCTGCTGTAACTCGGGTCTCCCACCGGAGACCTGGGTGTTTGATCACTCGCCTCAAAATCTTAGCTGTTCCCAATAGCGCACTTTTCTGCAACTCACCTGCGTTGATTGCTGTTGGTGTCTGGGCAAGCCAGATTTATGCACCGGTTTTATTGCGCCCAGTACCCCAATAACTACTGGAATTACAGTTGTTTTTACTTTTCAGCATTTTTCAATCTTTTCTCCAAGAGGGAGATGTTTCTCTACCTTTTCTTTTTCTTTGCTGGCTATATTGTATTCATTGAGTACTGCTATATCTATTATAGTAGCCCTCTCGTTTTCCTTAACCACCACGACTATATCTGGTTGGTTGGCTTGTCAGTCCGGATGTAGAAGTCCCAGAGGATCTTAGCGCGGTCATTTTCATTTATGTATGAAAATATACAGGTATATATACATGTACATATATATGTACATATATATATATGAAAGTAAGTATGCATATATATATATATACGTATATATATATATATATATATATATATATATATATATATATATATATATATATATATATTTATGTATACAGATATATATATATATATATTTATGTATACAGATATATATATATATTTATATATAAATAACATATACAAACATGTAAATATTTATATATATATTTATGAATAAATATTTATATATATATCAATTAATATATATATATATATATATATTAGTATAAAGTAGCTGATCTGGACCAGAATTTTCGCCCTGGCAATTTTTGTTTAAAGATGTCTAAAAATCTAGATTTTACAAAGTTTTCAAAATCCTTGGGATTTTGAAAAATGGAGAATATTAAAAATTTATACGGAGAGAAAGTCCGGCTGCCAAAGAGCACGCGACTGCAGGACCTAAGTGCTGGTCACGCTTGCCATTTGTACAATCTCCTTTGTTATACAAAATTCTTTAAACCTCTGATTGTCTATTTATTATACGCTTGACTGAACATTAGGTCATTTGATGTAAGCTTAAAGCAATAATCATATAATAAATGGAGAATGTGAAAAATTTATACGGAAAAGGGAATAAGAGTTGGCTTCGACAAGATGCCAAGCGAAGCGGTGTAAAAGGATATAGCCAGATGAGCAAGGCTGAGCTGGCGTATCACGCTGGCGATTAATCCAATGTAATTGGTAAAACCAGCAAGGGTATACCAATAGTGGTAGACGGTACTTACAAAAAGCCACACCCGGATGATGCCCTCCGCAATGTGAGAAACCTGTACAGAGACTCTACCTCCAGTCAGATGAGAGAGGAGGCGAAGCGTATGGGGTTTGGGAAGGATATTGTCGATGGCAAGAAACGTCTTACAGTGGATGACTTGAGTATGAAAGATCTAAAATCTTTAGCTCGAGCCAGAGATATAACAGTTGGGCCGCGGGTGGAGATAAGAAGCATTTTTGTAGATTAGGTCACCAACAAATCTACTATAGATGTATCCAGTTTTTAATCAGCCAACATAGACTTTGTATGGAATCACGCCAAACCCGTCATTATAGGTAGGATTAATGATGCGTTTAACCGAACTAAAAAATTTCGCGTAAGTGCTGAAGTTGCATTCTCCCATCTGGAGCGTGTTACTATAATCACTCGATTCTGGGGTACCCCTAGAGAAGGCGCCGTACCAATCCTAGCATCAACCAATCTGGATGAAGAATTAAACAGACAGCTAGCGAATATAATCAGAAAAATTGATGAATTTACGAACAACGGTTCGGGGTGGATTTTGGAGCGAGTATCAAGATTTTATTTGGAAATTTATCGGTGGAAACCTCTAAGAGGTGGAACATACAAACCAACCCCTAAAGCTTTAGCAAACAAAAATACCGTCATAAACGTCAACAATGGAGGTCCCAAAACAATGGCAGAGATAAAACGGGTTGCAAAATCTCTGGACATTGCTTTTACTACCAAAACCAAGAAATCAGCGTTAGTTAAAAAAGTAAAAGAGATCAATCCCGAAGCTGTAGATGACAACAAGTGCTTTTTGTGGGCGGTGCTATCATGCTTACATCCATCATCGGATCACGTAGACAGGTTATCAAAATACATCCCCTATAAAAATGCCCTAAAAACTAAAATGTTAAAGTATCCGGTGACGGTTGCGGAAGATCAGATACAAAGGTTTGCCTACAAAAACAATATGGTCGTGAATGTGTTTGAGTGGATTGAATTTAAAGGGAGAAGGCAGCAAGAGCAGGAGCGGGTTGGAGATTGTCCACACGGATAACCGGTTGTATACTGAAGAGGCGGAAGGTCTCCCCAAGGTTAACCTGCTTTTCTACAAGGATCATTGCATGTGGATTAAAAGCGTGTCAGCATTAATGCGCAAGCAAACTGATATGACCGGTGGTCGTAGCAACTATACCTGCCTACGATGTCTCCACCACTCAACGTGCAAGAGAACATTTAAGGACCACATCAAAGGGTGCCTAGCCGCTCACGATGGTACTTGCGCCATCAAGATGCCCAAACCTGGATCGGTCATGAAGTTTAAGAACATTAAAAATATGAAAAGGTGCCTTACACCGTCTACGCGGACTTTGAGTCTATTATAGACAAAGATACCAAAGTCCATACAGCGTGTGGCTACGGCGTAAACCTGGTGAACAGCTTAGGAAAGTCATTGAGGTTTGAAACTTACAGGGGTGAGGATTGCATAGAGAGATTCTTTGCAGAGCTGGATAGAATAGAAGAGTTGATAGATAGCATTCCAATCGCGAAAATAGTAATCACTCCAGAGCAAGAGCAAGAATTTAAAACTGCGACAGAGTGCTACATGTGTGGGTGCGAGGCTACGGAAGAAGATTGGCTAGTTAGAGATCATGATCATGTCTCTGGGTCGTACCGAGGCCCCGTGCACAATAGCTGCAATCTCAAGCACAGACAGACAAAAAAGATTAACGTGATATTTCACAACCTCAAGGGGTACGACAAACATTTAATTGTCAAGGCTTATGAGGGGTACAAGGGCATCGATGTTATAGCGAACACGGATGAAAAGTACATGTCAATGAGAATAGATCACTTTAAGTTTATCGACAGCATGCAACACCTCAACAGTTCTCTGGCCAAACTAGTGGAAGGACTAGACGATCTCCCGCACTTGAAACAGGAGTTTCCGGAACACTACGGCTTGCTGGCGAGAAAGGGCGTGTATCCGTATATGGATTCTCATGAGCGATTTGAAGAAAAGCAACTTCCAAAGATTATGCACTTTAGCTCATCGTTAGACAATCATGCGGGCTTGCAACCAGGTGACTACATGCATGCTCAAAAAGTGTGGAGAGAGCTCGGATGTAGAAATTTGAGTGACTACCATGACCTATATCTAAAGAGTGGTGTGCTACTCTTGACGGATGTCTTTGAGAGTTATAGAGAATTAGCCATGGTGAATTATGGCCTCGATGCATGCCACTACATCTCTGCACCCTCATTGACATTGGATGCTTGCTTAAAAATAACGAAGCAAGAACTGGAGCTCATCATCGATGTAGATATGTATAATTTCTATGAGAGAGGCATGAGAGGTGGCATGTCTACCTGCGGTAGTTTGCGGTATGCCAAGGCAAACAATCCGTATGTAAAGGACTACGATCCGAGTAAGCCAATTACCTTCATTATATTACTGGATGCCAACAGTCTGTACGCTGCGATAATGTTGAAAAAACTACCGACTGGTGGTTTTGAGTGGATAGAAGATGGCAAACTGCCCAATGTTAGCGAGGATGAAGGGTATGTCGTGGATGTGGATTTTGAGTATCCAACCGAGTTGCATGATGAGTACAACGACTATCCATTCACACCCGAACCAACAAAACCTGATCAATGGTCGAAATATATGCGATCCGTTGGTGAAGTGAAGCTCGGAGAGCCTTGCTACGCAAAATTGCCCAAGCTAGTGCCCAATTTTAGAGATAAGTGCAATTATGTTGTACATCACAAAACTCGAGAGTATTATATCAAAAAAGGTCTGCGTGTGATCAAAGTGCACCGCGCTCTCAAGTTTAAAGAGAGCGCATGGATGGAGCCGTACATTTGACTAAATACTCAACTTCGAAAGGAAGCTAAGACAGATTTTGGTAAAGATTTTTTCAAGCTTATGATGAATGCGCTATTTGGCAAGACGATGGAGGATGTTCGCAAACGGATTGAGGTTGAACTGACTACTAACACGAAACGCCAACAGAAGCTCATCAACAGACCACGGTTCAAGTGTAAAGAAGAGTTTAATGATAAACTGTCAGCCGTGTCAATGAACAAAACGACGGTAACATTAAACAAGCCAATCTACGTTGGTCAAGCCATCTTGGATCTATCGAAGATGCACATGTACGATTTATTTTATGATGTCATCAGAAAGCAGTATCCCAATGCCCGAATGATGTACACTGACTCGGACAGTCTTGTGCTCCTGATCGAGACTGAAGATTTTTATAAAGAGATGCCACTACACCTGTACGACACGAGCAATTACCCAAAAGATCACTCATGCTATAGTGACAAAAACAAAAAGGTGCCAGGCATCATGAAAGATGAGGGTGGTGGTAAGGCGATATCAGAGTTTGTGGCTTTGCGAGCCAAGTCATACTGCGTAGAGGGTGAGGGTTGGGGACTGACAAAATGCAAAGGAGTGAAAAAGTGTATAACCAAAAACCTAAAAATTGATACCTACAAACAATGCCTGGATAGTGGAGATCCGGCTCCGAATGCCACCATGACGACACTCCAGTCCAAGCTACACGAGATAAAAAATTGGACATTCAGCAAAAAGACTCTATCAGCCTTTGACGACAAACGCTATTACCTAGATTCAATAAATAGCTTGGCACACGGACATTACAGAATAAATGACATTACAGAATAACTGAAATTACAGAATAAATGACATTAACAATGCCGCACTTCTTGAATAGGAAAGCAAAAGAAAGTCTAGATGAATTGAGTCAAAGATGGATCAATGCGATGGAGTTGTTTGATCTCGTCCGACCCCCTGTGTATGATAAATATAAAGAGTCTACTGAGAATATACACTTCGAGGTAGACCCATACCTAGGTATGAGAATAGAATGCGTGTCAAGGTACCCGAACTCAAAAAGCTGGCCAAGGCACAAGGTATACCCGGGTACAAAACGATGAAAAAGGCGGCTCTACAAGCCGCATTGTCATAATTTTATATGGTCGTATAAAATTACATCATGGAATAAGCTATACCCGCGATGACTATTATTAGTGCCGCCAATTAACAATTTATTTCCTTTGTGAACGTTGCCCTCGGATGGCGGTGACAATTCTGTTGGTGGCTTTACAGAAGGGGCAGGTTTTGGTGAAAATAATTCTGTAGGAATTATAGATGGCTTTACAGAAGGAGTTGATTTTAGTCTCGGTGCTGGAGGCTGCTTTAGTGGTGCAGGTTTGGGTTTCGGTGGCTGTTTTAGCGTCAGTTTTGGCTGTTGTAGTGGCACAGGTTTTGGTTGTTTTAGTGGCAAAGGTTTGGGTGCAGGTTGCACAGGTTTTGGCTGTTGCGTGGGTTTTGGTGAAGGCTTTAGCGGTGTGGGTTTTGGTTTCGGTGGTGGAGGTTTTATTCCTACGCTATCAAACGCTTGGGCTATTTTAATTTTATCATTAAATCCTTTTACACTTTGTCCTAAAGCGTTCAAGTTAAAGTCTGACGGTATCATGTACAGACCTTTGGCTATAACATAATTTGTTTGCCCGCGAGTTTTAGTGAGGGCGTCCTCAATGTTTGATATAGAATCTTGGAGAGATTGCTTTTTCATGATCAAGTCATTGGCCATAACTAAAAATTTTTGTTGAGACTCGAGGGAGGAACCCGCTTGTCTAGCTTGCACCTGAGCTCCCAGTAAACAGTAGACGTAAGCTCTAATACTATCATTAAGTCGAACTATTCCGGGGGATGTGAATGACTTACTATGGTCGGGCACTACCCTTTTGTAGTCAAATGGGTCTTGAGTTACCGAAACCATTTTAGTACCCGCACTCGAATTTTGGATACGGTTTGTGATGCCTGCTTAGATCAGCCAACTGTTTTTGTAGAGAACCTACTTTACTACCACCGTCTTGTATGATAAATCTGAGACCTCTGGCTGGTTGATCAATCTCAAAAATATCTTTAGCGGTTACTCTAAACTCATTGAGCAATTTGCAGTACTCAGTTTTGTTGTAAGGATTGTTGTACGGATCAAAATCTCGATCTCCGGGATTTCTAATTTCCATTTGCGCCAACATCTTTTTAGTTTGGTACATAACGTGAAAGTTTAAAATAGCTTTTGTAAGAGGTAGACCTCGTGTCAGCTGATCTTTACACACACCGCTCAAAGCAGTCGCGCAGTATAAGGCAAACTTATATTGCTGAAAATAATACAACATGGGGTCATCATTCCATCGATTGACATCATCAAAGCTTTTTATCACTACCGGTGCTGGTGAGATTTCGACAAACTTTTTGACAAAGCTATACGATATTTTGTTATGTTCGTCTATCGCTACGACGACAGTTAAGTTGTAAAAATCTATGGGATAACCGCTAGATAGTTGTCCAGTCATTTATTAATAAATGACCTCTTTGACAATAAACAAAACCGGTCGCATTGAGCTCGATCGATCCGTGAAGGCAACCGGTATTAGCCTTAAGACAATTACGTTATATTTATTTTTTTACAATTTGACCGAGGTGACCAGTTACAAGTACAACGGTAGAACGACTACTATTCAGCCGGGGTATTACACATACGAACAGCTCCTTTTTAAATTACCAGGCTCATTTAAAGTTTATCAAAACACTTTAAAGGTTAGTACTGACGCGACGATTACGGGTGGACTAGCCAAACTGATAGAGAATGAATATTTATATTTGACCCCATTGTGTTTGTATTTATACATCGATGGAATAGACACGTCTAAAAATTTATGGAACGGTAAACGATCAAATCTCCTTTCAATTATTCCCATAGGCAAAACTGATGTGGGAGAAATAATACAACACCATCCTACCAATAATTACAAATCCATGCTCACCAATGAGCTCAACAGCTTAAACGTGTCAATATTGGATGAACGAGGTAATGCCTATCTTGGCAAGTTTGTTGCTGAGATTGAGTTGTCGTATAATAAATGTATGGCAGATCAAAATCAAAATCCGTGACTGTGCATCAAGCCAGGCTAAAGCGGATAAGTGTTTCTGATAAAAAAGTCTTGTTTCAGCTAATTATTCCTCGAGGTGGAAATATCAAAGATATTATTCTCTACTGGTCATACTCATCCGTTGTGGGGTTAGATGTACAATTTTTTAATGACAAATCCGAAATTGTTACATATTCCGGGGTGGTAACTAATAAACTACACACGATCAATCTTCAGGTAGACGGAATTGTGACCTGTGTTGTATCCAGTACTGATATAAAAGAGCTTATAGTATTTTATGATATATAATAAATGGCTAGTATCGCGATTATGGTAGTGGGAGCCGTCGTAAACTCTTTAGCGTTTGCCGGTGGAAATTATCTTTTTTCAAAGATTGATAAAAATGGAGCTCAGGAAGAAGCCAAGAGACATAATGCGGCGCTAGATAATTTAAACGCTGAACAAGCGGATTACAACATCAAACGAGCCAAAAACCAAGATTGGCTAAACGAGCAAAATGCTCGAAAGCAGGAGGCTACCGATGAAATATACTCGGTAAATTCGGCCTTTGATACTTATGAAAAGCTCTACGGTGAAAAGCCTACACTACCTCACCCTAATATAAAAGCGCCTTCTTTAGACTACACGCCTAGCTCTGAACAAAAAAATATGAGCAAGTTTTTGTAGGCGTTGCCATGGCTGCGAGTGTAGGAGGTTTTGCGCTAATACAATAAGGTAAAAATCTTTGTAACAATCTTTGTAACAATCTTTGTAACAATCTTTGTAACAATCTTTGTAACAATCTTTGCAATCTTTGTAACAATCTTTGTAACAATCTTTGCAAACCTAAACAACAATCTTTGTAACAATCTTTGTAACAATCTTTGTAACAATCTTTGTAACAATCTTTGTAACAATCTTTGTAACAATCTTTGTAACCATCTTTGTAACAATCTTTGTAACAATCTTTGTAACAATCTTTGTAACAATCTTTGTAACAAACTTTGTAACAATCTTTGCAAACCTAAACAACAATTTTTGTAATAATCTTTGTAACAATCTTTGCAAACCTAAACAACAATTTTTGTAAAAATCTTTTATGGCGTCATAAAAGATTTATCTGTGCTTATTTCATACGCTAACAAAGTTAATGCCGCGGCGATGATTATCCAGAAGTTGCTTTCGAGATAATCTACAGCATTTTCCATCATGTGCCAAAATGCTTGTACTGCGCCGGAAGTGTTTAGATATCTGTCATGAAAGTACGCGGCCAAGTCTTCCAGATTTTTCTTGATAATTTTGCCAATGCCGTTTTCGATAATATCCTTCGGATCGGTAGATTTAGGAATAAGATCTTTTACCGCATCAGATCCCAACGCATTCGCTACCGCTTCGAATATGGCCGTTAATATTCCTCCAGCGGCTAACCCACCACCAATGCCTAAAATTAGGTTGCGCTGCTTTCGCATCTTTGCTGTATTATCCGAAAGGTCTCCTTTTAGATCGCTGATTAAACCATTTTGCGCATCCAACTCATCTTTTAGTTGTTGCAACTTTGCGAGTTCATTAGGAGATTTGTCCTCTTTAGCATCGAGTTGTTGTATCTGCTCTGTCAGGTCTGCAGCTTTTGACACAGCCACTGATATTTGTCCTTCTATAGTTTGAAATTTTTGATCAATAGCTACTAACTCTCGTTCCGGTAACCTTCCCGTTATATCACTCATTTCAAATTCTTCGCGATAATTAAACTCTGAGGTCTTTCTGTTACTTCTGAGCCGATCTACGAATTTTTTTGCTCAGTCTTTTACTGTGTCTCCCTGTTTAGATAGCCATGACTTGAAGTCAGTCAAATTGCCTTGATCCGCATCCACTTCTTCATCCACCGGAGCGATGGTTCTAGCATTGGCTTTTTCTACTCTTTTCATGTATTCGTCTTTGTCCAAGCCAAAAAGTCTTTGATATTCCGCGGTTGGGATCTTTGGATTCTTGACAAAAAGCTCGGGGTTACGCACATAAGTCAACATTTGCGAGCCTTTGCTCGTTTTTACCGCGAGGCCACTGTCGTCCATCGGAACAAACTTGGAATGATCTATACCAGAGTATATATCCAGCTTGGATAGTTTTACACCGATTGTATTTTGCGTGTGCGTGTCTACACCCGGCGTATTAATGGAAGGATTAGGTACACTATCTATAGAAGAGGCGAGATAGCTATCAATTTCTTCTCGCGTAAGAAACCTTTTACTAACAAAGTCATCATAAGTACCTCCGCACCGCGAGTATTCGTCATAAATCTTTATAGCCGCATTTATTCCATCAACATCTCGAGGTTTTAGGACTTCAACAATAGCCGAAAACAATCGTTTATCTACAACCCTACCGTTCCCCTTTTTTAAAATTATTTCATCAATGCTGGGCAAGTCAGCTTGAGCGAGCCAATTATTCGCCTTGGATATCGCATCATTTTGTTCATGAATGCGCGGCTCGGTAAATGATGATGCGGGCTCGATAAATGATTTCATCGAAATCGGGGTTAAAGTCTTTACCTTCCAATTCCATGTTTATTATAATAATAAATGTATACAGGAGAATTAAACCATAACGTGTCCGCGAGAGACAGGCAGGGTTTAAAAGAGCACAAGTTGCGGGCGCGAGTCGTGCACAATTCATCTACAGCGAGTCCTGGCGATGAGCTAGTAATTAAACTGCCCCAGCTAACGCCCAATACAGTTCTTTACCCCGAATCGCTTAATCTAACCTACAATTTCAAAACTAGCCAGCGATGGAACTGAAGCGGATATTCCCGATCACCTTACATCGGCGATCGTAGAAAAGTTTAAGATGACCATAAATGGTCAAACTATATCCGACATATCCAACTATGCTTATCTAGCGATATATAGAGAGTTTTGGCATTCGAAGCAAAAGTGTACTTACGATCTTACGCATAGAGATATTCAGTCTACGGCGACTAAAAAGAAACGACATTCGATAAACGGCGCAGCTGAAGACATTCTCGCAAAGATTCACGATGAGAGATATTCTTTTCACCTAGGATCATTTTTGACTGACACCACCTTTACTCCGCAGGCAATCCAAAACAATGTAGAGTTTCATATCAAATTCGCCGCGGGTAAGTATACGCTGACCAACCTCTGCTTAGAATATGACTACATTTTAGAACCCAGTTTGGCTGAAGGTATTAAACAAAAATATTCTAATCATAGTCACATTATCAACGATTACAAATCTCACACGACCTAGGATATACAAAAAGAAGAGTCCGAGTTTGAAATAAACATAAACGCGAGCTATCAAAGTCTTCGAGCGATCTTGGTGTTTTTCAAGTTGGATAACTCTGTTGACACTACTTATATTAATCCGATGCTAAAAGATGTCAAAATGGATATAGACGGCGCGACAAACCAGCAATTTACATCAAATTACTTAGCTGCCTACTCGTATCAGGACGCGGTCAAGTACTTTGGTGATGGATGAGAAGCGTTCATCAACCAAGAAAAATTTTACACGGACAAGTTTGGTTTAACTCTAGATATGAGGACTTCGAATGATGAAAGATCGAGTGGGACGGGTCGACAGATCAAAGACTATGTCAAGCTTAAGCTATCAAAATATGTACCGCCATCCGATGGCAAAGCTATTGTATTTCTAGTGACTGACAAACGCGTATCTTTTGTAAATAACCAACTGAGTAATATCGAACAATAAATGGACAATTTACTTCCAAAGCATCCGCACAACGCAATCATTTGCGGACGAACAAACTCAGGTAAGACTTATCACGTGCTAAATGTAATTGAAAGGTATTACCTTCATGCTTTTGATCACATTTTTATCATCTGTCCCACATTCCATGACAACAAGACTTACAATCGTCCTTGGCTGAATAGGTGCACAGTTTTGTGCAACGGTAATTTGGTTGACAACCTAGAAAGCCTGATCAAGCGACACTCCAAAGGCGGCCAACTGTCCGGTAAAAAGTCGCTCATCATCATTGACGACTGCAGCGCGGAAAAGGACCTCAACAAACACCGCACATCACTCAGCAAGATCGCTTTTAGCAGGCGCCATGCCAGCCTAACTACTTGGTTCATAATGCAGCGCTACGTTTCGGCTCCCAAAGATTTTAGAGAAAATATTCATTGAGTCTTGGTAACCAAAAACACTTGTAAAAAGTCTTTTGAGACTCTTACCAGCGAGAACGACATTATCCCGTCAGAGCGCCACGCTGAGATAAAGGCTGGACTAGTAAATACTTTGATGCTGTTTGTCAACACTGACCTCGGACAGTATTTGATCCTTAACAAATGATTGAACAAATATTCTACGTGAAGGGTTCACTCTGCTTTTCTCTCGGGAGCTTTATAATCATCAACTGCTACCTGGCATGGAAACGGTTGTATAATAAAATAGAACCGATAATTTCACTACCGGAGCCTCAGGCTAAAACATCAGTCGACTACCGACAGAAACTAGTCAAGGCGCGCGTCAAGACTGAGGAAGATCTCGGCAAAATGCCAGATGAAAATGTTAAAAAGCTATCTCTCAAACACGAGCAAAGCGTAGTCGATGCCGCTAAGCATCAAGTGACCAAGTGGTTTGCCAAAATCTGGACAAAATCTGTGTGTCGGCTACTACCTGTAGATAATGAAGCTGAGCTAGAATCCAACTTGAACAAAGACATTTTTGTTGAGGCATTCCTCAAAGAATACTTTGCACCGTTTTACTACGGCTATGGAATGTACTTGGCCCCTCTTTCGGTATTGGCTACTACTGCCACCCATGTTGACTATACACGAGTAGGAAATTCTCTAGAAATAAATGACAGCGGTCAAGAAGAACCCCAAGAGGATGACACCAATGCAGACTCCTCTAGAACCTCTGAGCGACATTAGCGATGAGCTCTCTGCACACATTAGCGATGAGCTCTCTGCAAAAACCCAGGAAACTGAACACGCGTGGACAACCGTTGGTCTCGGTATAGCTTTACTGGTGATAGGTTGGCAATGGTACACAAAGCCAGAGCCAAAACCGGAGCCAAAGCCAAAACCGGAGCCAAAGCCAAAACCGGAGCCTATTCCGAAATCCATCTCGCCAGCGAAAAAAAGAATATTCTAGTATAATAAATGGCGCAGATGAACAACACTCTCAAAGATATTGGTAACGCGCTGGAGCTCGCGAGCGCGCGCGAGCGCGCTGGAGCGCGCTCGAGCTCGCGACGAACGGCATTGTATTCATTCACAATGTCCTCAAACTCCGCGTCATTAATAAAGTTATCATCCAACACGCGTAAGATCTTTTTGTTTAGCACGGATATGCCAATGCACAGAATGGCGTGCTTCTTGGCGTGCTTGACCTTTTTCTTGGCGCAGTGCTTCGCTATGGGTGTCAGTACCGCAGCCATCAGACCTGACGCAACACCTAGACCCGTTAGTACCACACCAATGGGCAGCCCTACTATAGTAAGGGATGTAGCGATACCAGCTGTCGATTCCACGGCGGCCAGTGATGATAGAGTTATTTGAGCATTCTGTAGACCGCTTACCGCCTTGCTGTATTTCTTGTAATAACCATTCCGATTGTCTCTCAGAACCTGCAGCTCATTGCGAATGTCGCGCACTCTGTTGTACCGCTCAAAACCTCCATCTGGAGGCGCTGTCGGCAGTTGGGATATATTTTTTCCGTCATTTATTGTATATCTAATCTCTTCGTATCGGGTGGTACAACTTGCAGCTGCTCTGCAGTAAACGTTTGGTCATCAATGCCTTGGAGCGTGTACACGGATGGTTGATTCTCAGCTGAACGAATCTCATCTATGGTGTATACGTCTACTGACCAAATGGCATCAGTGGCTCTGTACCGCGTGTCATTGTGCTCTTCTCCGGGTTTGTACAAATACCACACCAATGAGTCTATTGGCAAGTCTTCAGTGACCTCGTAATACTCGGGTTGTGTTACACTGTCAAGTTTTATAGCATCCACCGGTTTCATATTTATCATACTAGTTTCTTCATCATTTATCGCACACACTACACCCGGCAACCTCTTTACCCACTCTCGGTTGGTCTTATCAGTTTTAATTTCCTCAGCGTACTGGTGAGCAAACAACCTTTCAGCTAATGTTCTATTAAAACGCTCTACAAGCGCTTGCTTTTTCTTATTAAGGCTTCTAGATATCTTTGTACCGTGCTCATTCATCAACTCGATAAAACGCTGCTCATTCATCAACTTAATAAAATCTTCGTCTTCCATTAACTCTGTTAAAATTTTCTCTACGGTCAGATTGATAAAACCACAGTCATTCATCAACTCGATGAAAGCTTGATCCTTCAACAGCTCAGTAAAAGTATGCTCTTTAATATGCTCTGTAAACTCACCCATAAACTCACGACCCTTGTCACACATAATCATTTTTGGGTAGTCGAGTGGTGACCTATTATATATACATTTAATAGCCTCAACCGTATCAGCCGCTGTTTTCTTTTTGAGTGGCTCCGCCTTTTTGTACCTAGAAGCGATGTCCACCACTGTCAGTGCGTACTTGTACCCCTTGTCAACGGGAAGACTCAACAAATCAATCTGGTGAGTATGGTTAGGCTTATCTTGGGTGTAATACGGAAAATTCACACCCTTGGGCTTTGGTTTATAAATTTGATAGACCGGCTGTCGGTCATGCCAGTGCTGGATCTGGCTTTGCTTTAACTCGGGAATTTTTGTACGCAATTTCTTCGCGGCAGTCTTACCACGCTAATAGCCAGGCAGCGAAAAATATAGTTTCTTTAGCTTGTCCACTTATTTTACATTGACGGATTATTTTTTATGTCAACGGATTTTATTTTATGTTGACGGATTATTTTTTATGTCGACGGATTTTATTTTATGTCGACAGATTTTATAATTTAATTTAATTAAATTATAATTTAATTTAATTTAATTTTAATTTATAGAAAAGCTTTAAAGATCCTTTTTAAAGTCAACAGACTTTTAAAATGATTGTCAGTCGCACTATTTTTCTTAGTAAAAATGTTTTAAATTCAAATTTACTCTAGCCATTCTACGCAGTGATATGAGTGCCCACTACCATCAGTTTTCTTTACAAGCCCGCAGTAGACAAACTCCCTATCTGGTAGAGCACTATCAGCTGCATATTCTGGCATATACACTTTGTATTCTTCCTCAGTATCCATATTAATTACACTGACTATATATGTGCCAAACCTTGTTGGTTTTGATTCTTTTCTTAAACACATATGCGGTATCTCCTTTGGTATTTCACTAATCTTGCGCACCACAGCGTGTGAAGCTTTGTATGTTTTTCCTCTGATTGTAATTGGCATTGTTATTTATTATACAGTTTTCTTTAAGCCTACATCAAACTGAGCACTGCATACGCCTGTCATATCACAAAATCATTCAAGCGCTATATACTTGCAAGTGCTATGCACAGGAAGGATATTCACTTTGCGCATCTAACAACTAATAAACACATTTTTGTTATTAGGGATTATAATGACTAGTCATTATAATCCTACAGGCAATGGGTACACTAAGCGTTGTTCAGTCAAATCGATTGATGTAGGCTTAAAGAATTTTGTATAATAAATAGGCGCAAAAAGCAAGCGTGACCAGCACCGAAAGGTCTTGCAGTCGCGTGTCACCTAGGTGACAGCCGTGCCTGTTTCTAACTCTCTTTTCCATTTTATTTTTGAATTTTTAATATTCTCCATTTTTCAAAATCCCAAGGATTTTGAAAACTTTGTAAAATTCTAAATCTTTTAGACAAAAAATTCTGGTCCAGAATAGTTACTTTACATACTACTTCTCCGAGTTGAAACGAAGGGGAAGTCAGATTCAAAAGTGGCTTGACCGTCTACAAAAATGCTTCTTATCTCCAACCGCGGCCCAACTGTTATATTTCTGGCTCGAGCCAGAAATAAATATTTTAGATCTTTCATACTCAAGTCGTCCACTGTAAGACGTTTCTTCCCATCGGCTTTTTTTAGCTTCAGTTCTGTTCGCAGCCAATCTCGAAATTCTAAAGGCCCATATTTATCTAACAATAACCCATTATGTACCCATTTAATCACACTTTTGTTTTTTACAAACCATTTTTCATAATCATCTAAATTATCATAACCTTCAATGTCCAATTCTTTAACTTCAATCCTTTTCCATGCATTTTCTACAGCTTCCTTCAGCTCATCTTTGTTCATATTGTTGTGGTTTTCGATTTGTAGGAGTTTTGCATCTAACTTTAAACTTCTCTCCATTTATTATATGATTATTGTTTTAAGCCTACATCAAATGACCTAATGTTCAGTCAAGCCTATAATAAATAGACAATCAGAGGTTTAAAGAATTTTGTATAATAAAGGAGATTGTACAAATGGCAAGCGTGACCAGCACTTAGGTCCTGCAGTCGCGTGCTCTTTGGCAGCCGGACTTTCTCTCCGTATAAATTTTTAATATTCTCCATTTTTCAAAATCATAAGGATTTTGAAAACTTTGTAAAATCTAGATTTTTAGACATCTTTAGACAAAAATTGCCAGGGCGAAAATTCTGGTCCAGATCAGCTACTTTACATACTACTATATATATATATATATATATATATATATATATATATATATATATATATATATATATATATATATATATATATATATATAGATATATAGATATATTCATATAGATATATATCTATATTCATATATAGCTGGGGGCTGTAGGGCTGTATATCATTGGTCATAGCACCAATATCAAGACGTTGTGATATTTAATTAGATTTCTGTAATTATATCTAAAAACTATGCTGAATTTAAAAATCTAAACAGATTTTAGCTGGTTATCATAGAAATATGTATATCTATAAGAAAATGTAGGCCTATTATTTAATTTTGCGGATATTAAAACGGCTTGGCTGTACCGCAATATTGAACACAGTCGTAGTACCATCAACAAAATCTTTAGGAAATCAATAACAGTAACATATTGCACACCATCAGTCACTATCTACTTCGATCTTGTAAATTCGAATGATTATTCTTATAACTGATTCTTATAAAATCGAATAATAATTCTTACAATTAAATATTTTAACAATCTTATAGGGAATATTGTAAGAATCATTGGAAAATTATCATTTTCATTTCCTTAATTTTCACTGCTTTGGACATCAGTTGGAATATGAAGTACTCATTATTAGTGTCCAAAACGTCAGAGTCCCATAGAATCGGCAAAAAATAAACAATTAATTTTCAGTATTTTTATGTTAAGTACAGAAACCTTCGGCAATTAGACAATGCCAGTAGTATGTAGAGAGCAGATCTACACAAAAAAGTGACGGATCCAGCGGGGGGATAGAAAAAGGGGGTTGCGAATTAAATTGGCTAGGGGTGTAGATTGAATTGCGTGGAGTTGAATGAGATGTTGGGGTTTGGGGGAAATTGTGGTGTAGAATAGGGGGTTGAATTCAAGGGGGTATGGATCCGCTCCTGGCGTAATCGGTGGATTATCTGTGGATGAGTCATCCGATTAGTGGGGGATGAGTCATCCGATTAAACGTGGATTATCGCGGGATTAGTCGGGGGAATCGTTACGGATTAGTCGGCCGAATCGTCGCGGATTATCGGTGGATTAGTGGGGGTCAATATCTGGGACATCGAGGGCTGGTTGGTTTTCCGGAGTGGATCTCGCGGATTATCGAGGAGAGCGAGAGATTACCGGATGAGTGAGGGGGTTAATATCTGGGACACCGAGGGGTTGATTTTCCGGAGAATGTTATATATTTGGTTGAATGAGAGATAAGTTTTTATTATAAAATATAAACTATAAATGTTACAAAAAATTCAAAATCATTCTGTCATTCGTTTTAAAAAGGAAAGTTTTGGAATACATCTTTCATCAATTTCTGTGTCACATCGAAGAACTAAAATAAGAGTTGATTTTCCCAAAGAATTGAGAAACTGAACAGGAAGTAACAAATCTAATCCTTTATTATTTCCAATATTATCATATATGAAGGTATCTTTAGGTGTAGTAGAATTTGAAATAGGCTGAAGATTACAGATAAAGTCAATATCTTGAAAATTCGATCCTGGAGGACATTGCAACATTGAAAGAGTAGAGTTATATCCACATAATTCTCCTCTGTAGAATAATTTGAAATCAATTAGAATATCGATTGTGGAATTTTGAACTGAATATTCACATTCAGAATATGTTAGAACTTGCTCCGATGAAGCTGACACTATAGGATTAAGGTATAGGTTTTCTCCATCTGTTTCATCTTCATTTAGTAGTTCTTTACACGCAAATCTGTGATTGTCTGATAATGGATAACCACAATGAAAGTAGTCCGATGGAAATATTCTTCCGCATGTTTCATTATTCTTGTGATATAAAGTAGTTTCTTCGAATGGAAGTAGTAATGAAACTTCAAATTCATTGAGTGTTCTGCTTAAGCAGTTATTCGCATCGGTAACATATTGAATTCTTTGATTTCCATTTATTATTCCCGTAAACCGTAAAATGAGAAATATTATAATGTGCAAATTCATTATAGTCATAGTGTCTTTTTAAAATACTACTCTCTTGACTGAAGTAGGCAAAGAAAATGAATAAAAAGTATGTCAATATAATATATATAGTTCATTCTTCAAAATTATCTTGAAATACTATACAAAAAAGTTATTCAATTCTGTTTGATGACTCAATCCTTCTTGGATATGAAGTGATTAAATATAAAGAATTATGCAAAGTCTAAATGTGATGTTTATCAATTCTTCCCATTGATATGTAGGAGTTCACTGAAGTAATGATTCGTAGCTTGTTGATCATTGGTTTCTCCTCTCAAATATGGATAAAGTCTTGTTTCGGTTAATATTATGTTTGAAGGTGTGTTCCAATCAAGTGAGGATAGTAATGATAGTTGGACTTTGTCACTCCTTGGTCCGATTTGAGCAGATTCCAAACACGTTCCAATATCGAGTTCGGCAAAAGTCTCATGAAGTTCTTGTCGAGTCAATCCTTCATTTCCATATCGTACTTGCATTATTCTAATACAATATTGACATCCTCGAGCTCCCTCGAAGCATCCACACTGACTTTCTAAATATGTTATGAAGCGTTTATAGATATAGAATCCGATAACATAGTAAAAGGTTTCTTCAGTAACTCTTCTGATGAATTTTTTTGTGTTTTTCTTTACAACCACTCTTGATAATTGTCCATCCTTAAGATGTGCTGGAATAAACTCCTCTAGAAATATAACCGACATTGTTTCTGTTTTCTTCGTTTTTGGTTCCTTCACCGTCAGGGCTAAATTGAAGAATGGTGGAGAATTCTAGAGGAGTAGACTTAATAACATTCCGAATCTTTTTTTATTTTCATCCAACAGTTTTTTCATCTATAATTACATCATCAATTTCATGCTCGATTTCCTCTTCCAGTCTTTCTCCGATTAATGGAAATTGTGCTATATGAACGAGTCTTCTGAAGAGCAGTTGTTTCGTTTCATCACGTTGTGTAGGATGAGTCATGTAGTGCCGAATTCTATTCCAAAGCACGGTTTCAAAAATCTTTTCTTCCATCGTTTTAAAATCGATCGCGATAAATCTGTTAATCCATTCTAAATCAACCTCTTTTCCAATTTTACCTTCTCGAATGGTAGCTTCAAGATCAACCCATTCAAAGATCATCTTCAAATCTGAGGGTGTTATCGATATTTCTTTTACACATATTGTTGATTCCAAACATTCCCTGCATTCCAACGCACTGCAGACACAGTTGGACTTTAATCTTTTCAATGACACAACTTTTCTAAAAGCAGCTGTTCCTAGAATGTAGTATAAACATTCCTCGGTAAGATGTGTACGAATTTGTTCATTTTCGTCAAGTTGAACCAAGATGTTATCCGGGATTATTTCTGCAACCTCGAATGGAACAAAATCTTTAATCAGAATGTTTTGAGCCATGTTACTATGAGAAAGTCTACATTCGAAATGATTTTACATTGGATAGTATATTGAATTTATATGAGCTTAGTTAAATATTATTGATATTGTATATACGAAAAGAAGAGCCAATGAAGAAAATAAAATTTTATAGTAATAATACATCGAGGAGCAAAACTCTACTATCATATATACTTAGCAACAAAATCACTTCTAAAAATTATGCTAAAATATATTCTGTGCTCACTCCATCGTTACATACTCTTCTTTTTGAATAAAAATATGTTAATCCGGTTCTAAGTTGAGTGTATGAGAACACTCTATTGTCTTTTTTTACAAAGCCTTTGTTTATCCCTTCCTTAGGAAATCTTGATTGTAATACTTTTAAAAAAGTGTCTTTTGTAAAACTATTCGTAGTTTTACTTAATCCTTTACTGCTATGCTTTGTAGAATGAGTTTCATCATTCCAGCAAAAGTAAGTCTTAGAATTTAAGGCTACTATTCCATGACCTGAAAATTCTACTTTGAATAAACCGGGAGTCCTTATATCATATTGATATACTTCTTTGCAACAATTTTGTAATTCCCACGACTTTGTAGGATCAGATTTACAGAGTTGGAAATCATCCGCGTGTCGATCGCAATACATCCTAGGAAACCATTTTCCATATTCTTTGTAGTATATATCAGTGATCTCTTTTCTAACGATATTATCCATAGGTGCTGAAAGAGCCATGTAGGCACTATCTGTATCCATCGCCACATACTGGAAGTCCTTTCTGTCGAAGTATCTAAAATAAAAAAATTTCAATCCTTAATTCTTGTTATCTTAGTATTATAATACTCCCATTTCAAAAATTATCATTCAAATGTTTACCATTATACATATTTTTTCTAAAAGATACAAATGAGATTACTTACCTATCCATGAAGTCATAGTAGAACTCCAACATCCGAAGTTTAGCCAGTTGTAATATGGAGAATCCGATATGTACAGGTATATCCATCTTCATCTGAATAAATATATATACAGTCTTATTAGATTCCTTTACATATATTAGTTCAAGTAAATTTTTCATTATGATTCAATTATATCAATAAGATAATAAATATATACTACTAACCGAAGACTTGTGTTGAGTCAACTCATAGAAGCTATCATCGATTTCCTCCAAAGATTCAAATCTGTGTGATCGTATTCTCAAGGATGCTTCATAATCTCCTTGAATATACTTGACATTTCGATGTTTTAATTTCTCAGTGATTGTTTTCCCGTACGATGAATTTCCAATGAGTTTATTGGTTGTGGCTATCAACTCTTGGTCAGGATCTTTGTCACCAGCTCTTCTAGCATTTGAGACAGATTCTCCAAATGACTGGAAAACTCTTCTAGGGGTGTATTCTATGAGTTGATATATTTTGGTTATAATCAACCCATGATTAAGATACCATTTTGCTAAAGTGGTGAGTAGTAAAATTTTTTGTCTAAACATACTCCCCACCAAAGTTTGTTGTTCTTGAGGTAGCATTCCTTTCTTTTCAGCAAATTCTTTCATACTTTCACTAAGATGATTTCTATTCAAAGATGTATTTTTGAAAATGGGACTCATTTCTGAAAACTTTTCGTATAAGTTTTCAGGAACAGATATATTGCATTCAATGAATCCATATATCTCCCCTTTTATAATCTGCTGAATAATCTCATCCTCGGTGGCAAAGGAATTGGAAGGATAAAACTCTTCGTTGAAGATACTAATAAAGTTCTTAATTTCGGTGTTATCCTCAATCATCTTGTCCCATTCACACTCCCAGATTCTTACTAAACGATATCCAAGTTCTTTAACATATTCTTCCTTCTTTATCGTTTCCTCCAGAACTTCACTCATGGGTCGATTCTTATATGGATGTATACTTATTCCTTTGGTCTTGTTACAGTTATGTCCATGCCAGAAACATCCATGAAATTGAAACACTGTATTCGATTCTTCACAATATCCATCGACAGGAAGATTATGTTGTCCAATTCTAAATTCTTTATCATTGTTTTCATGTAAGATTTGAATATTGTCCTTCCAAGTCAAAAATTGTCACCATCCATGAGCAGCCTTGCTATTTTTTCGAGGATGAGTGTATGCAAATCCATTTTCGAATCGCCTTATTTTAGGGTTTCCAGTAGGCATTTCTTGCATCATACTCCACAAATATAATGCATTTGCATCAACTCCTAGAATAAGTTCACAAAGTTTGGATTCCTTTCCAAACTTTCTTTCTCGAATCAGTGTTTTCTTCGACTCATTTAGTCTGTGAAAAACAATGCTAGGTCCACCTACGATATTGTCCTTGATGGTAAAGTAAATATCTTTATCATTTTCCTTGATCAGACAGGTTGACAAGTTTTGAAATGATGTGATGAGATTGTCTGATGATGAGAACTCATAGGATGAGGAGGCGAATCTGAAAGTTTCAACATCCATTTTACTGCCAATCCAGGAAGTGAAATGGCGTCTTTCAACATATCGATTCCCATGGTTCTGTAAACTTCTTTTTTGTTTTTCTACAGCTTCAACAAATGGTACTACATCGAGATTGTTGTACCATACTAGAAAATCTTTTAACGTTTTCATCTTCTCTTGTTTCCAAATGTTTAAACAGATTTCATAATCAGCATCCGAAATATGTTCATCTCTCAAAGAACTGTAAAAGCATTCTTTAGGTGGTAGAAACGGTTGTTTCAACTTCTCAAGATCATCCATATATTCATAAGGTTGGAATCCTTTTTGTTGAGAGCATTTGAAAGCTTTGAGATACTTTGCATAGGAAAATCCTGGAGCAATGAAGTTGGAAATATCCAAGAATTTGAATCTTCTTGATTGAATACAGCTCATCTTGTTTGTTCTTTCACTACAAAATCAAAATCTTCGTCTTCTGTGTCTTGAAGACATCGAAGTAGAGGTCCTTTCATCACATTCAGGTCGTAGTTTTGTGAATTAAATCCTAGAATCGGAATACATGAGATGAATTTGTCGAAACGTTCAAATAAATGACGAAATCCCTCTCTTGAATGGTATACTCGAGGATTGGAAAATTTGCAGGATTTAAATCTTTCTTCAACTTTTCCTTGCTTTTCAGCTTTTGCCTTCATCAACTGTCTAATGTAGTAAAGTTTTTCTTCAAGGATATCCTGGGCTTCATCAGCAATTTGGGAAATATACTGAACAAAAAAAGATATACAAGAATCAGTATCTCCCTCACTTACAAAACACTTTGGATCCTTAAATCCGGGTACATTTGAACAAACTGATATACTCATCAATTCGTGTCTCGATGTGAATGTAACCGAATTGGAATTTGGTGGAAGGTCGGATTTTGGAAGATAACACTCGATATCATAGGTGATTAAAAAAGGATAATAAGTATCTTCCTCAGCCACGGATATTCCTATCTCTCGTTTCAGTTGTTCGAAAATTGTAAGTGTTGCCTTAAACTTTCCTCCTTCGAAAATGAAGTTTGTTACTGTTTCTTGACTACATTTATGTCTCTTGAAATTTCCTCTTTTTGTAAAGCTCACTTCACAGGAAGGACAACTAAACCTTTTAGTATAAGCATTAACATCCTTGATGAAACTGAAATGAGAGTTCTGCAAATCGAGGAAGAGTTCCTTTCCCTCTTTTTGGGTCGATGTCCAGATGACTGTTGAGGTTTCATCAGCATTCAGAGATAATACGGTTATACGGATGTCAAAACATTTCTCAAGAGAAATTAAGTCTCCTAATTCAATTCCAGGAAAATTCTTCATCAGATCTTTGGAGGATGAGGAAGAAGAAATGTGTTTCGAGTACTTTTGAAATAGCATCTTCACAAGTTGCTGTTTTGGTCTTTGTCTGGTGCAACTACATCGCTTTGAACACTCACACATCTCCTTCAATGCTAAACATCTGAAGAAACAGAGATTGTCTGTGTAAGGAGTGCAGCTCATAGTGATTACATGTCGATTGTTAAGAATGTGAGTCGGAAGATCTGAAGCCACTCCTATTTGCCCCATTCCAATCAATTTATAGAAATAGAATGAAATATTGGTAATTACATTCAATTTCCAAGCTGTATTCGGGCGTTCTCGAATCGCTATAGCAGCAAGATCTTGTCTTGTCAATTCTTCAAAGAAATTCTGTAGTTCCTGTCTTGTTGTAATCAGTTTTGCTTTTTTGAAAATTGTAGCATTATTCGATGAAGCATGAAAATATCTTAATTCTCCTGAAGCTTTATGTTCAAGAATGCATCCCACACTACAATTTAACTTAGCTCTTGTTTGTAACCCATTCCAAGTTGTCAACATCTCGTTCCATATTCTTTCCGAATGGTTTGGAGTTGGAAGTTCTGCTTGAGGAATATTTCCATTCCATAAATTTACGTTTAACGTTTCAACAACTCTTCCTCGTCGTCTTTTTGTTTTCATAGCATTCCAATATCTTCTTATTAACTCATCCCATGCCTCATCATCATTAACAGGAATGATATCCTGATTAACTTGTTCTCTTTCATTTTCGATAGGAACGATGGGCTCGACTCTATCATTAATACCAACTAAATTGTCATCATCAGCGTCCACTTCATTTTCGTTTCTTTCAATTTGTTTTGTAGGTTGATCAGATAAATATCTATTTTCTTCGATTTCATTTGTATTTTCTTCTTCTGATACATCTGATTAATCGGATTCATCATCAGCAAGATTTCGAGTAATAGGAGTTACTGTTATCTTAGATCGACTAGGATCTCCTCTTCCAATTTGAGTTGAAGCAGAACGAAATGAAGAATGATGAGAAACATTCTTTACTTTTTCGAAAATGAAAGGGGGATCGGAAACTTGTATAATAATCGAGGCATCATCATCATCATCATATTCGTGATATTGTTCCGAAGAATCATTAGTTGATGTTGTAAACGATTCTGAACTTTCATTCGTTTGGAGATGAATGTGTTTGACATGTCTTTTGAGGATTGATTTTTTGTTAAATGAAGTCGAACATTCTAAGCAGATATATTTATTAGCTGAAACGGATGATGCACTTCTTTCCCTACTTCTGCTTCTTTCTCTATTATAAATTGAAGTGGAAGGAGTAGAATTTTCCGATGAAATTAAATTATGCTCTCGTGAAAGCTTGAACATCTTTGAGGAAGAATTCCAGCTGCCAAGAATTAAAAATCTCATTTTACTATTCTCTCTACATTTATTCATTCATTAAAAATTTTTTTCCACCAATTATTGTAAATCAACTTACCTCATCAGATTTGCTCCAGTCTCCTTCTGAATGGGAAGTTGCCGGATACATTTCCTTGTTGTATTCAAATTTCGGAGATATATAATCCGGTGAAACAGAGATAATCCAAAGTTCTGAGAGAAGATTATACATAGATATCCAAATTGTAGAATTAATCCAAACTTTTGTGAGATATATAATCCAGTTAGTTCGGAGAAATATAATCCAGTGAAACAGAGATAATCCAAAGTTCTGAGAGAAGATTATACGTAGATATCCAAATTGTAGAATTAATCCAAACTTTTGTGAGATATATAATCCAGTTAGGTATAGAAATAGTTCAAAGTTCTCAGAATTTCATGTATAATAACTGCAGGAAAAAAAGTCTCGATAATGGTGAGCCCATCAAACTTGGCTGTATTTATACTAGTCAAGTTCAAGGAGGTGGAACCTGCACAAAAGCTATAAATCACTTCTAATCCAACTTGTCTCACTTAACTTTCGCGAAAATTGAATTTCGCGAAAGTGAATTTCGCGAAATTGGATTTCGCGAAATTACACATTATATATATATTATATAGTCAACTTTCGCGAAATTGAATTTCGCGAAAAGTGAATTTCGCGAAATTGGATTTCACGAAATTATATATTATAAATTTTATAGTCAACTTTCGCGAAATTGAGTTTCGCGAAAGTGAATTTCGCGAAATTGGATTTTGCGAAATTACACATTATATATATTATATAGTCAACTTTCGCGAAATTGAATTTCGCAAAATTCAATTTCGCGAAATTACACATTATATATATATTATATAGTCAACTTTCGCGAAATTGAATTTCGCGAAATTACACATTATATATATTATATAGTCAACTTTCGCGAAATTGAATTTCGTGATTTTCAATTTCGCGAAATTGGATTTCGCGAAATTGGATTTCGCGAAATTACACATTATATATATATTATATAGTCAACTTTCGCAAAATTGAATTTCGCGAAAGTGAATTTCGCGAAATCCAATTTCGCGAGATTACACATATATATTATATTGTCAACTTTCGCGAAATTGAATTTCGCAAAATTGGATTTCGCGAAATTATACATTATATATATTATATAGTCAACTTTCGCGAAATTGGATTTCGCGAAATTACACATTATATATATTATATAGTCAACTTTCGCGAAATTGAATTTCGTGATTTTCAATTTCGCGAAATTGGATTTCGCGAAATTACACATTATATATATATTATATAGTCAACTTTCGCGAAATTGAATTTCGCGAAAGTGAATTTCGCGAAATCCAATTTCGCGAAATTACACATATATATTATATTGTCAACTTTCGCGAAATTGAATTTCGCGAAAGTGAATTTCGCGAAATTACACATATATATTATATAGTCAACTTTCGCGAAATTGAATTTCGCGATTTTCAATTTCGCGAAAGTGAATTTTGCGAAATTATACATTATATATATTATATAGTCAACTTTCGCGAAATTGGATTTCGCGAAATTACACATTATATATATTATATAGTCAACTTTCGCGAAATTGAATTTCGCGATTTTCAATTTCGCGAAAAGTCTTCTGATATTATGGATGATGCAGCTAAATTTATCAAAACTCATTAATCATTTGATGAGGAGAATTGTATATAACCAGCAGAATTTTACTAAAACGATATCAGTTCTTCATTCAAAGTTGGAGAATTAACACACTACACAACTATGGAGGATAATACTCAATCTGGAGTGATAAAACCTGGATCGAATAGTTCAGTGAAGATCTCGAAAAAGAAAATTTCACCTGTAACTCTTTCTAACACGACTCCTCCAACGAAAAAGAAGAAATCCAACCAAATCGAAACGAATTTGGAGCAAAGGGCAAAAGATGTGGCAGACAAGTTAAGAACATTAAGTAAGGATACTTTAATGGAAGCAAAATCACTGCAGAGAATGACAGACCTTTCAGTAGGATTGATTATGGAGGTGACAAAAACGGAAGAAGCTCATTTGATCCATGGAGCGTGCTGTATCATTCACTTCAACTATGTGGAAAATGGGATTAGTAAATCTACTGCTGTATTTGCTCCAAAATGATTTCTAGATGGACCGCTGTCTTATCCAAGTATTATGGTATATCTTGGATTAAAACCTAAGAGTAATGGACAGGGAAGTTACCATGACTTAAGACGAGTAACAGAAGGAACCTCAACTCCCTCGGACATGAAACGCACTCTAGCCAATCTGAGAACGAAGAGACTTGAAAAACTTATACAACATTTCGAGACTCGTCATCTCAAGGAGTTCAAAGCACCATCTATTTTCTACTATCACAATGTTGGAGCAAGTGAATACAAAGATGCTGAAGGCAAGGTGGATGTGGTACCAACTGTAGCATTTTCAACCAAAGTTGATGGAGAGGAAGTTCAAGGAACTTTAACGATGCCTTCGAGATATGCCCTTTCGTTGAAAGAAAATTATCCGGGTATCATTATATACAAGGGGCTAGTAACATCTCACAATACTCGCGAATACTATGATGTAGTAGTCATGGGACATGAAGAAGCAAGCAGATTTTACGAGAGTTCGGCACAATGCAAAAAGGATCCTGCTATCATAACTATTTCCGATGACGATGAGTGATTGATGAACAACTCGATACAAACTTCGTTTTAAAGATTGTACATGAACATTTTCTTATATATATATTCAATGTTTCATTTATACTATATTATCTTTATTGTGACCTATCTACTTGAACATTTTCATATATTTCAAGTTAAACATAAACTATTTTATTTTTATTGAAACGAAATGATGATGGAAATAATGAATAATACATATAAATATATCTTTTAAAGTGAATAATTTTGTAATAAAACTGATCTTTCATTCAACATATTAATTTCTCCAACAAATTTCAATCTTACATATATACAAAAAAAAACCCGAAAATAAAATCCTTAAAATTCTTAACCATTCAAGAGCTTCAACATTACAAAAACATCAAATCTTCAAAAAAATAACTTTGTACATAAACACTTTCTCATATATATTCAATGTTTCAAATATATAACAATCTCCAGAAAATCAACCCCTCGGTGTCCCAGATATTAACCCCCTCACTCATCCGGTAATCTCTCGCTCTCCTCGATAATCCGCGAGATCCACTCCGGAAAACCAACCAGCCCTCGATGTCCCAGATATTCACCCCCACTAATCCACCGATAATCCGCGACGATTCGGCCGACTAATCCGCAACGATTCCCCCGACTAATCCCGCGATAATCCATGTTTAATCGGATGACTCATCCCCCACTAATCGGATGACTCATCCACAGATAATCCGCCGATTACGCCAGGAGCGAATCCATACCCCCTCGAATTCAACCCCCTACTCTACACCACAATTTCCCCCCAAACCCCAACATCTCATTCAACTCCACGCAATTCAATCTACACCCCTAGCCAATTTAATTCGCAACCCCCTTTTTCTATCCCCCCGCTGGATCCGTCACTTTTTTGTGTAGATCTGCTTTCTACATACTACTAATGCCATAGACTGGTGAAAAGTGCATGTTTTTCTTGTGAAATGCGCACGACTTAATAGTTCTACTATTTGTTGCCTGGACTTATTGGCGTTTTGTTGGCCGGTCCTAATTTTGATTAGAAAAAGCTTGTCAAGTTTTTATGGCGGTTTTTGGTGAAATTAATCTGTCTATTTATGTATAATCCGAGCAGATGAGTTATTTTTAGGATATTGAAGAAACTTTGCAAAGGCTTGGTAACACATTTAAATATGTTTATATGTGTTTTGTATCATTGTTATACTTAAACGGATCTACACAAAAATGGTTAAATTTTTGATGGGATTATTGTACAAGAGTTTGGTAACGAACGTTAACGGATAATTTTTTGGGAGTTGTGTGCACATATGCGTTTATCATAAAGCTCCCAAACATTCGCTTCGCTTGTATTTGGACGTGGGATAATGATTACACATAGTATTCATATATCTTCCAGCAACATGTGACAGACACAGTGTAATAAATGTACACTAGTACTGATGACAAAGCCCAATATAAAAATAGCAAACGCTGTTGTGCTGGCAAATTGCCAGGGCTAACTCTCTGTTAGACACAATGTTATTTTTCGTAGTTTTTTGTAATCTGAGATCAAATGATTGAATGAATCTTTGAATCATTATCAACTTATCTAAGGTTGTCGGTCTTTCTACAAAATAATGTGGTTGTTCAGTTAAATTGCATTCATTATCACCAAATGACATCATATGTCATGCCTTGGATGTTTTTTTATGTTTAAAGCAACTGTCTTTATTGATTATAAAATATAAAAGAAAGTTGCACAGCTAGTGAGTACAATAATAGTGTTACAGTAACATGATCATAAATTAAGTCACATTGCCTATGTGTTTTTGATGCTTGTGTGTTACATTTGTTTTGTTTGTTGATTTTATTTGGGACTGTAACTGTAAATAACATTGTAATCACTTGGTTTAGTGAAAGAACACTAAGGTGGAGGTTAACTGATTTCAATATTCGCTGAAGGAGTATATACTTTATGACGCTCAGCAGCTTAGATATTCATTGAGGTAGGTTTGTATAAAATGCCATTTTTTACCTGTCTTTACTTCTGTTTCATTTGGCACCCTATATGAGAGGAGCTAAATTTTAAAGGAAGAGCTTAACTCTCACCACAGTCCCCAGCTAGGTGTTCAACCCTAAACCTTTCAGATGTGTAAGGTCAAGGTAGTCGCTACCCAACCTCGACATATATGACAAATTCCGCACGCTAATAGTGACTTTGCTTTTGTTTATAGCATGAGGTTGATACAACTGGAGCGGATATAGGTTACAGGGATATGCAAGTGAGATTGCAGCTATCCTATGGCATAACAGTTTCAAGGTAAACCAACGCAAATTTAATTGGTAAACTGTACTGTAGGCTGTAAGAATGTTGGCAGTGTCAGCAGATATATAACATGTTATATGGTTTAATCTACAGAACGGTAGTTCAGCAACAATTGCTGGAGGTGGATCCACAAGGTGTTGAGCTTTGAAGGCGGGGAACCCTGTGTCGTAAGGTATATGTCAACAAAGGCCCCAACTACTTAATTCACGTAGATGGCTATGACAAGTTGAAACACTATATGGACTTTGCATTCATGGTGCTATAGACAGGTAATATTTTTGAATTCAAGTACCACTAGGTCAGAAAAAAAATCTTTTTTATGTGGACAAAACTATATAAGATAAGCATTAGCATATAAGCAAGCACTGATTTCTTTTTCATATGCTAATGAACTTCCAAAGGTTACTACGGATTATCTGGCACAATACTATTAGCAATGGTGGAGTCGGTTTCACCTGTAATTGCATTTTATTATTTTAAAACATCTAAATTTTAAAGATCTTTTACTGATCCCTCAAGTTGTAGTTACTTAAAATTTTTATTGTACATGTAGCTATCTCTTAGGAAAATTTGTCTCATTCGTAATAAAATAAAGTTTACAAACATAACATTTGTTCTGTCATGTGTTAAATATGAAAATAAGAGTTGCATTTTGCGTCTTTGGTTAAATTACATAGTCATATAGGCTGCCTATAATGGTCTTTCGCCATCCCTTCCCCTTGTTATATATATTTATTTGCTACTCTATTTCTTGTGCTTTCACATAGATATTTTGGCATATGTTTCAATGAAAGCCGAAGAAAGTAAATTAATTAGCAGGTATATGCCTACCAAAAAAGGAGGAAGTTGTATGAAATTTTATTGGTATAGAAGGAAATCAGTTATTGTTATTGGGTTTATTTGACGCGAATAGTGTGTTACTTGCAAAGGGGCAACCAAAATATTACTGGTTGTGGTGTTATTTTACAGCTATTCTAAGAAGCTTCTCTCGCTGGACGTGGGACATTCAAATAATGATCCTAAATATGTAGCTTACAACTTTACCCAATACATAACTGCATCAAAGGTAGTAAAGAATATTATTGGTTCTTAGCAGATTGTGGGATCTTTATGTAGTCACTCTAGCAGCTATAGTTGATTGTTTAAGTAGATTGCTTGAACTTATCAGTAGCACAATGTTTTACAAAAAAATATTTTAAAACCTATTACCGTTTTATAAATTTCATTTATATTAGTCACTTGGCAACATTAATTATTGAAATTATTGAAATATATTAATTAGTTTTGCTGCGCTGTAAATAGAACAGTTTTTCATCTTATATCTATGCGCTAGGTGTTCCAAGGTGTATTAGAATAGATCGAGGAACAGAAAATACCTTAATTGAAGACATTCAGGCCACTATTAGAGAATGTCATACCGATGATATGGCCAGCAACTCAGTATTGTACGGTTCTTCTACACATAACAAGGTGCGTTGGAGAAATTGTTAAAACTACTTAAATGTAAAACTGTTATCAGTGCTAATTAGTTTTTTATTCAGTGCTAGAAACTACGTCTTTGTATAAACATTCCTAGAATGTTATAGGATTTTATTGCATTGTAAAAACATTATGGATTCTGCAAAATACATGTATACGCTTGTTGTTTTCTAGCCTATAGAAAGGTGGTGACGAAGTGCTCGCCAGCTTAGCCTGCAATATTACCTCAATTACTTCAAAGATTTAGAGATAGCTGGGGACTTTGAGACTGTTAATCATAAAGATGTGTACATTAGACATGCTATATTAGAGAGCCTTATTAACTTAACACAGAACTGCGTAAACAAAACATACAACTTTTACCCATGATCGTTTTAAAATTACGTTTTTGACTAAGCCCGTGTAGTTTAGTCGAGTTATTTTTTACATGTTGCCTTTCTTTACGTACTCTATTAATTCATAGTTTGTCAGATCTATGCTAGTGGTCAGTAGCAAAGTATAAAAAAGGTAGAGTGCAATTGCTTCACTAACGCAAGCGTTTTGTTATAACTGTTGGTTTTTTCCGCTAAAGCAACCGTTTTGTTATAAACTATGGTTCCTGCTTTCAATGCTATTATTGGTCATGTGAGCATTAAAAAATAGAGTCACGCTGCAGAAATTTTATTAAATTTGCAACTCGATTTTAGTCATAAGATGGCTATAAATTTTAAAAGATATTTTGTTCTAAAACTTTCATTTGGTGACAAAGCATAAATTATAAAAATGTTTAGGAGAGAAGACAACTTGACTGTATTTGTTGTATTTTGTTTTAAAACTTGTTAGCCAGTTTACAGCCAACTAAGCACATCTGAATAATACCTTTCCTTACCAGCCTGTCGTGCATAAATGACTGTAACCCATTTTTCATTCATATTGTGAGTGTTTACAATTTGTATGTTAGTGTATTATAGGTCTTTTCACTTATATATTGTACTAATATAGATTAGAAAATATACAGGTGAAATGGCTTATTTTTGGATGCTACATTTAAGAAGGTAGTAGTTTACCTTTATGTTACATCTGTTGTTGTGAGTGTTGAAAACAATCAATAATTGATAGCTATATTTTAAGTCAATACCTGTACTTAACATTATCAAAAAGCCATTATTTTGGAGTATGTGTCTCAGATATTGCTTCATGCATATTGTCGAACAAAAACTTCATGAATTCATGATGGAGTAGAATACAAGAAGATCAACTGGCGATAGTTTAAGTGGCATTCCTAATGTCTTGTACAGGCATCCCGAACTACAAGGTGATTCTAAAAATTTTAGTGTCATATGTTAGCCTTGATAACCATGCTGCACATTATTTCACTCATAGTATATACATGTACTGCAAGATATGCGGCATTTCGGAACGCATCATTGCTTGTCAGTCCGATTAGGAAAAACCTGGGGCTAGTTATTCAAATTGCTTGCAGTTAATTTTTTATCAATTTTTTAGGTCGCATAGATCATAAACTCATGGTTGAACAGCAAGATATAGATGAGGTTATTACTCTATGCATGCCATCAAAACAACTTGGTGTTGACGAAGATGAGAGGGAAAATTTAGACAACTTATTGCAAGACCTTAATGGCCAATTCAATATTTCTTGCTTTATTGAGGCAGCCAAAGACTTGTATATACAGCTGCAACTGTTCCTCTAAGGAAATACGTAAAATAATTTAAAGACATGTTCGTATCTGTGCATCTATCTATTTGAAATCTCACATATAAAACAATTGAGCGTATTGCAGAGCTGCTAAATTTTGTTTGCAGTTGCGACCAAATAGCTTACACGGCTTTAAACTTTGTAACTGTTCAACTAATTTTATAAGACAGGGTAGACATTTCTAGCGGAAAGTTTTTATTGGTAACATTGCTTGGTGATGGTAACTTCAGTTAGTGCATCTTCAGTGACTATATGTTCTATGGTTTTTAAAGCATCATCACCAAATTCGGAATGGTTGAGGTTGACTCAGGGTACTGCGGTATTCAGTCAGTTGCGATGACTTGTAAGATGTTACATTAGGCATATGTGGCATCAGCATTCACCAGTTGATTCAGGTGACATTACAATATATACAATGCATAATTATCTACCCAATCAGTATCTCAGTAGCTAAAATTGTTTTCCATGTTATGTCCTATTTGAAGAATATAACAGCATAATACACAGAATACACACCATGCCTTGTATTTAATGTCCTGCAATTAATCCATATTGCCGTATAACAAGCACCCAGTCGTAGAAAAAATGCTATGTTCATAAACTTTATTTTATTACTAATAAAAAATATCATGTAAAAAGTATACAAAAGAAGGTGGCATGTAATATATACATGTGCTATGCGAGACCATGTAGCATTATAGAAGTACTACGAGAGTAGGTTACAATGGGTTGTTAGCAGTTGAATAAAACTCCCTAGTAGAAAAAAAACACTCATTCTGCAAAAATGTAACAACATGTAAATATAGTTTACAAAAGATTGTGGCATGGAATATATATAGATGTGATACAGTGCTACGCAATACCATGTAGCACAATAGAAGTATTATAACAGTAGGTTACAATGGGTCGTTAGCAATACAGCACTGAGGAAAATTTTCAAATATGTCTAGGCATTAAAGAAGAGACACCCAACTTTAAAGAATACGGTGGTCAATGTTGCAAAGAATTGTTCAAATTCTACCCCAACTGGCAAATGGAGTAAGTTTGCACAAGTGTTGGCATAAGGTATATTTCTTTCATGCACATTTACCACGCCTTCCGGATAGGTGAAACATATTTCAAGTGGGGGATTTAAGCCTAGAGGTGGTATATCCTTCAGGCCTGTGATATAGGCCAATACCATAGGTAGTTGATTTCCTAAGAAAGTAGCAAATACAAAGTTAGCACATTCAAGTTAATTTTTATGTTGTTTTGGTATTACGAATATTATAGAGAAATGCTATAAAACTCTAGGTTTTGCATGCTGTATTAATAATGTGTAGCTAAATAAATTTAATTTTTTGACAACTAACCCATATGCACAGCAAATCATTAATTAAAACGTGAGCTAAGAGTAAAAAAATGTGTGTAGCCTTAGATATTATTTTTGCAGCCGTTGCAGCAGTGTAGTATTGAGGCGGTTGGTAAGTTCCTAGCTGATTTATGAAACAGCCATGAGAACTTGGGCTTTTCAGCAATACGATAGACTGGTCTTTTCATTGGCTATATCCTACCTGGTTGGGATCTCAACCAGTCAGGATCTGGCCTGTGGGATAGCTACATTATCTAAGGTGGCTTCAATTTCTTTTATACTACTTTGATTTAATAAATGCAGGCTATCAGACTATAACTATCCTGTAATCTTCCAGTGCACAGTCCAAGAAAACTTAGTTCATAGCCAGCCAGTGCATTGATTTGCTTGTGACGTGAAGCCGTTTGTATGATCATTGCTATATTTTTAAGGTTGTAGACCTAGTTGTAAGTGAAATATAATCAAGATCTGACCAAAATTCAACAGCCAACCAATATAATCAGTTAGCTGCACAGATGGATTTTTTTATAATCTAACTGAGAACATAAGAATAAAATTAAAAAAGACTACAAAAGGCATACAAAAACCTCACAAGTTTAATTTCGGTGATTCAACAGTCAGCCTGTAGGTAGCTGGCTGTCTTAGGAAAACTTTCCATAACCTCAACCAACTGATACCAAACCAAGACTATATTATATTCAACTATTCCGTCTTGCTAAATTATTATTAAATGGTAATAATTAAAATAAAACAAAAAATGAAAATGTAAAGTATGACGGGACCTTTTATTTAGTATACATTTTTGTGGGTGTACCCACCCACATTTACCAAGTAATTGTATTTTTCTATTAACGCCCATCCATATATCGTACAAAACCTTGGAAGACCCATGCCATTGAAAACTAATAAATAAAATATGTTATTAGTTTTAATACGAAGTCAGAATTTCCGACAGCCATATATACCGCTTATTCAGACAGGAAAAACCAATAGTAAACAATGCATGCCATTAGTCATTGAGTAGTTTTAAGTTACCAATAGTATAATATTTAACAAAATAAGGGCGAGGAAACGAGGACAAGCTGCACAGCCCGGTGTCTACTCCAATGTCTACTCGACATCAACCCGATGTCGCCTTTTCTTAGACACCGCGGGTTCGTGACCCCGAGATTATGGAAACCGCGGGCGAGGTTTTCATAATCTCGGGTCGCCAAGCCGCGGTTTCAAATGGCCGCAATCGGCCACCATAGGAAGGAGAACTTCCCCATTTGTGCCAAAGAACTAGGTGACACTTGTAAATTGTACCAGGCCTATATTGAAGGTAAAAATGCCACAATGCCAACTAGTAGTAACAAGCTTAAAAAAGCTAAAGCCACACACTAGAAGGAGAACTTCCCCATTTGCATCAAAGAACTAGGTGACACTTGTAAATTGTAGCAGGCCTATAATAGTGAAGGTCAAAATCAGTGGTCTTTTCTCGAATTTTAAAGAAATTTATCGTCAACTATATGTTACCCATAAATAGCTTTTAGCAATTGGATTTTTTCATGTACAATAAACTAGCTATTCTCAAGGCATTCATATTTTCCAATGTAGTTTTGCCTAATAATTAAGAATTATTTTCACCGGCAGCTTGCAAACCTTAGACCTCAGGTGAGGCAAATGATGACTCACTCCAGGAAGGCTGCTGAAAGTTTTTTCTCATATACCAAACCCATTGACTTGGACCAAGATCAGTGGTTTGCCCAACCCCGCAGCAAGTTTGGAGCTGGACATTCTATTCAAGATGGGATATTTCAGTCTGAGTATTTACATGTTCACGCCATGCTGCAAGTGTTTACACTTGCAGCATGGCATAAACATTTACATGTTTATGTCATTTTGGACTTGGCTGTGAACTTTGCAAAATTTACCATTTTTGAAGCCCATTTAGATTTTGCAATGTTGATGATAGTTATATTGATGCCAAACTGGATGTTCAGTAAAAGTGCTTTCAAATGCTCGACTCCGTGAGGCTACATATTCGATGTACATACGAGACATTTGGCATCCAGTCACGAGATCCTCTTAGCAAAAGTCAACATATATGTACATACTTGTACATATATGTGCATGTATATAAAGGTGCATGTCAATGTACATGGTTATACAGTCATGAGCATAACTGCACAACATACAATCATTTTACTACATACAGTTGTACAATTATACAGTCATGTACATGACTGTATAATGGGCAGTCATGTAGCATGGTTTATTATAAGGTGAACATAGCTGCCTGAACGAAATAGTTGTTTTGCAGTATAAATGGCTGCAGATTACAATGTTTTCTTTACACACTCTTATTAATTCTTTGCTTTAATTAAGGAAGTTGAATTGTGGTCATGAATGGCAATTTGCTGACTCTGCAGGTTGACAATGGCGCTTTAACTACACTAAACATGGACACCTGACACAAGACATGTTAGCACCATATTCTTACTATGAGTAGTGTCAGTGCAAAAAGCTGTTGTAAATACTGAGTTACAAGACAATGTTGTGAGTGATGTCAACATATAAGGTTTCTGGTATTTGTTTTAGGTCTTGTTCATAGATATATAAACCTAGATTGGCCAATAGGGAAAAAGCCTGTCAGACTTAAATAGCATGACGTAACGTCATTGTATTGTAGCTCAGGCTTAACTGCACTGTTATTAACAATGGAGCTAATCAAGAGAAGGTGACAAAAATACATTTATTTTCACATAAAACCCTTCTTGGATACATAATCTAGTAAACTAAAGCAATTTTGTGATAATATCTGATAACCACCATAGATTAAAAGTATAAAAACTATAAAATGTTGCACACAAATCATGAGCCATCAGAGCTTTATTTGCCACCCTCTCCTATCCCTATTCTCTCTTTTCCCCTTCTCCAAAGAAGAAGTGAGAAGGAGAAAAGAGAGAAAGGAGAAGTGAGAAGGGGAAAAGAGAGAAAGGGGAAAGGAAAGGGGGCAAATAGCCCACCCACCCGAAGCGCCAGACCCTGGCTAGGTGAATAGACTAATATCATGCTGAACTAAACATGACTAAATATGATGAGCCTGTGAAGTTTTGATCTGATCAGGGAAATGTCATCAATGGCTTTCTTAGCTAGAGCTGAAACGAGACCAAGGAATGCAGGGTTGGACCAGACTCAGGGTCAGCAATGAGGGCCGAGATCGAGTTGGACCGGGTCAGCACGTGCAATTTTTTATTCATTCAAGGTTAAGAGATAGTTCTATTACAGCCTAATGTTGTTACATAAATAAACTAAGATAAAAGAAACCATTATCACACCAATCATTATATTTTGTGGCTTGGTTTATAAATGCATTCTACAATTTATGGCTGGACATTGGTGGATCAATGCTATTCAATGGGTGATAGATTAATGGCATGATTTGGCTAGTGTTTTTATTACAGATTTTATTTTCAACTGTTACTATAATCAAAAAGAGATTAGTTAAGAAATACTTTACAAATATAGATAACCCAGCATAGTGGAAAGCAAAAATCGATCACTTCCCTAAAACATCTGGTATTAGTGAAAGAAACTAAAAATAAAATAAATTTGCTAGATTGAGGGTTCTTAGACGCGCTTTTAAGTTCCTCAGGATGCCCTCGTTGTAAATGCCTCAATAGTATTGAGGCGGACCCTTCTTTGTAGCTTAAAGGTTGACTTGCAACAAAATTCACATTACAGTTATTTGGTATCAAAAGATTTACCATGTCTTACTCTGTTGTGTTGTAGGTGCCAAATACGTGAAAATGTGATTACAAGCTCTTAAAAGCTCAAAAATGAAAGCCGCCGTAGATTGGAATCTGTTAATTTATCTGACGTAACCATTACAGTTTGGTTATCGTCTTGTCACGTGATGTTCTCACATGAATTGAAAAGCCAATAAAAAGCTCAATATAAAACTTATCGTAGAACTAGTTTATGACAAACACTTTGGGTTTTACCGAATACCCCGTATCAAATATAGATGCTCGCTACTTTATAGTTTGTTTTGGCATTATTCAATCGTGATGTCGTAATCTGATCACGTGACCCAATACTTCGAAAATAATTTTGACAGCACTTTTCGATTATCACAGGTGACCAACAGGCTCGTCATAATTATTAGACAATGATATGTACTCCTTCGAGCTAAGGTTAAAAAGTTTAACAATTTTTTACGGTAAGTTATAAGATATCAGTGCTAAAAGTGACAGCATTACAATGACGATAAAACAGACGCGTAAGAACAATAGACATGGTTTTGTCGAATGCGTGAAGTATATTTGTAAAAATATTTCGACGAATCAGGTTGCATGAAAGTGTAAACAGAAACCATCCTGAAACAACTACGTCCCATTTGAGCCGTTTTGGAAAGCGAATCCAAACTACGGCGCTTTCGTGTGGCTGCGATTAACTGTTCGTTTTTTAGCTTTTAAGAACTTGTAATCACATTCCCATATATTTCACACCTACAACACAACTGAGTAAGACATGGTGAATCTTATGATACCAAATAACTGTAATGTGAATTTTGTTGCAAGTCAACCTTTAACTTGCTTTTGCATATTGTACAAATAACTTGGTATTTTCCGTTCATGACTGGCTTCTTCATGAACTCCCAGGCCACCGACATGTTGATTATTTCTTGCCGAAAAACGTTGTCAAACCTATAGTCCAAAGACTATTGTTGCAGATGTAAAAATATAGTTTTGACTCACCTTGTTTTATTTCGCCTGGTCTTTCCGCTCTAGGACTATATGCGACTCAATTTCAATCGCACTTAAAAAGCGATATACAACCACTGTTGTTTAGCCATAAACCTACCCGTGTCTTTGTATAAGAAGACCTGAGTGTCGGGTGGCCCAACCCGGGCACTTCTGACCCGGTGGGTCAAGACCAAACGAGCTACCCGTGCCAGCTCTATTCTTAGCTTCATAATGCGCCCTAATCGGAATATATCTCTTTGCTATCTCACGAGCTAGGCTACTAGCTTGATGATTACACTTAAACAATAGCATGATGTTGAATCTCAACAACTTCTCTATGGTGGTAATTAGTGCTAGCCTGGGAAATTTTTTCACCAATCCAGCACTACTAAGCAAGATTCTCACTGTGGTTGCAAACCTCAATCACCACAGGCGAAGACAAAGTCAAGCCACTACGATTCTTAACTGTGATTAGGGAATTTGTTGCTTGGTTTACATCTTAGTTGGTAACATCCACGATGCTAGTGAAACAATCATTACACTTCAGCTTTGGTGGCCTAGCCAGCTACATAGCCAGCTGTAAAATAATAATTCTGTCTCACTTTTGACCTAAGACATACTTGCATACTCATCATATTTAGTCATGTTTAGTTAAGCAAGATATAGGTCTATTAACCTAGTCAGGGTCTGGCTCTTTGTGTGGGTGGGCTATTTGCCGCCCCCTCTCCTTTCCCCCTTTCTCTCTTTTTCCCTTCTCACTTCTTCTTAGGAGAAGGGAAAAAGAGAGAATGGGGATAGGAGAGGGTGGCAAATAGAGCTCTGATGGCTCATAATTTGTGTGCAACAATTCATAGCTTTTTTAGTTTTAATCTATGGTGGTTATCAGATATTATCACATAATTGCTTTAGTTTACTGGATTATGTATCCAAAAAGGTTTTTATGTGGAAATAAATGTGATTTTGTCACCTTCTCTTGATTAGCTCCATTGTTAATAACAGTGCAGTCAAGCATGAGGTACAATACAATGATGTTGTTGCGCCATGCTATTTAAGTCTGACAAGGCAACCGATGGGAATAGCTATTATTGGCCAATCTAGGTTTATATATTTATGGTCTTTTTAGATATCATGAAAACTTGTTATATATATATATATGATAAATATGATATATATATGATATATGTGTATACAAGATATGTATATATACATATATATATATATATATATATATATATATATATATATATATATATATATATATATATATATATATATATGCCAGCACATTGATTTTCTTAAAGTCTGTGAGGCAACCTAGTTGTTTCATGGCAGGAAATCAACTCTCATTGGTAATGGGATTTGTGTCCCTTGCCTAAGCTCTGAGCTGCACTGATGAGGCTTCAATAGCCGAAACAGTACTGTCTGTAGCATGAGTATATACAATGTATATATGTATATATATATATATATACATATATATATATATATATCAAAAGATTATACACTTGTAAGATTTATTTAGCCTGAAAGGCAATGCTGTTGCTTAAAAAGAGTGTTCAGATTTGATAAGAGTCGAGTGTTACATTATATAATAAGATATAACCAAGTGTTACAGTATATGTTCAGATAAAATCAAGTGTTACAGTATATGATAAGACATAGTCAAGTGCTACATTATATGATAAGACTAGCTGTGCCACCCGACGTTGCCCGTGTAATAGAAGAGTGTTTGGACAAAAAATTGATTTGTATTTAACATATTACAACATTTTCCATTCTAACTTTCAAATTACATATCATAAGAAAAGTTTTTTGTCTTATAAACAATGAGAAGTAGTGAGAGTTTTGTTATTAGCCAGTTTGATAATGTGAACGAACAGCTTCTCGTGACGTTATGCTATGACCCGCGTCATACGTAAAGCAGTTAGGTATAGCTATGATATAATGCCTTATATTGGTTTGCCAGCAACTTCGATTTCCATAGTCCAGTGGGCTAGACGTAAGACCTGTGAACGGCTTGGTGTAAGATCGAATCCTCATCGGTACATAATATTTATTCAAGGTTTTAAGGTCTATAGTTGGATTTCCAATGAACATATAACATACGAGACATGGCCTTTGAGAAATATATATAGATATAGTCAAGTGTTACAGTATGTGATGAGATAAAGTCAATTGTTACTGTATATGAGGAGAAAAAGTAAATTGTTACAATATATGAGGAGATAATATCAACTGTACAGTATATGATAAGACATAGTCAAGTGTTACATAAGAAAATAGAACCAAGTGTTACAGTATATGAAGACACATAGTCAAGTGCTACAGTATATGATGAGATATAGTCAAGTGTTACAGTATATGATAAGATATAGTCAAGTGTTACAGTATATGAGGAGATATACTTAGGTGTGACAGTATATGATGAGACCTAGTCAAGTGTCACATTATATGATCAGGTATAATAGAGTGTTACAGTATATGATGGGACCTGGTCAAGTGTCACATTATATGATCAGGTATAATAAAGTGTTACAGTATATGATGGGACCTGGTCAAGTGGGATAGGCTATGATGAGACAAAGTCAAGTGTAACAGTATATGATGAGATAAAGTCAAGTGTTGCAGTATATGATGAGATAAAGTGAATTGTTACAGTATATGATGAGATAATATCAACTGTTACAGCATATGATGAGACATAGTCAAGTGTTACAGTATATGATAAGATATAGCCAGGTGTTACAGTGGTTGATTAGATATAGTCAAGTGTTACAGTATATGAGGAGATATACTCAAGTGTGACAGTATATGATGAGATAAAGTCAATTGTTACTGTATATGAGGAGAAAAAGTCAAGTGTTACAATATATGATGAGATAAAGTCAAATTTTACTGTATATGAGGAGAAAAAGTTAGTTGTTACAGTATATGATGAGATAATATCAACTGTACAGTATATGATGGGATATAGTCAAGTGTTACAGTATATGATGAGATATTGTCAAGTGTTACAGTATATGATGAGATACAGTCAATTGTTACTGTATATGATGAGATATAGGCAAGTGTTACAGTATCTGATAATACACAACCAACTTCTACTGCTTATGATAACATCTATGGCTGTATTTAACCAATTTGTTTCACAGTGATTGCTAGCATTAATGCTTAGCCCCTGCAAATACACAACATATTTTAATAAATGACTTTTTTATTTAAAATTATCAATCAGCTATGTAACTCTGAATACTCTATGACGGTTTAAATTGTCATTTTACATTGTGAAACGGTCATGTTTGTCTTGTAATGAAATTGTGTATATTATTACATACATTTTATCACAAGCTAAAATAAAAGTTAACCAACAAAAGAAAATATCAGATGAAAAGTGTCAAAGCATACTTGGATGCATAATTGATGTTAATTAGTGTTAGCAAAATAATATGGTATCTCTACGCCACGTAAATCAAAACGCTGTTACGGTTTGATTCATATTGTATGGTTCAAATAGAAGCCTAACTAGCCACTCCGGTCGTTCACCTTCTGGGTAGGCAACATGACAGTAATGAAACAAAGTGATTACGAAGCAGCTTTCATATATGCCATCGTCTTCGTAGGTAAGATAGCAGTAAGTGCATTCAAGTCCATTTTGGGCTTCCCTCTTTACCTTGCCATTATCTGCAAAAAATTCAACTCCTAAATAGTGATGCAAACTTAATATAAATATAATATAGAATGCAAAAACTAAAATCATGAATTTAATAATTAAAAAAACTAGCCGACAACATGGAGAGGTATTATTATTGGAACCGTTTAGGCTGCATAACCAAAAGAGAAAAAAAAATTGATTATAACAAAGTAGAACTGGGTCAAGTCTTTAAAAAAGTAATGAATGAGGCAAAAGTGTAATATAAGGCTGAAAATACAATACAGGTGAGAGTAGTCATTACCTAAAAGGCCCGAATGCAAGGTACTTACCAGCTGATGCAGAACTTGTTATGACCATCCACTGGTAGCCATTGGTACACTCTTCATGGGCTCCATCAGGTATGAAACTGGTGTCCTCAATCTTTCCAGGTAAAATTTCAACATTAGTTTCTACTGTGCCATCAACCTGAATAGTTCTGTGGTTGGAATTATAGAGAAAAGACTCAAACCCTTGATAGGAGTTTGAATTGGCTCCTACAGGAATCAGGTAACAAACCTTGTTCCCTGGTGCCCTGATGATATGGATTCCCTGTAAAAGAGACTAAATACTTAAAACATGTTGAAAGAATTGTATGAGAAATCAGCGTAGTATATAGTCAACGGTTTTATGTAATGTTTACAAAATTTTATGGTTTTTCTACTTGAAGCCTAATAGCTATTTCACTACTTTGTTAAACAGCTTTGTTATCTTTATGAAAAATACCTACATTATTGCACCGACTTTTGACAAAAGTGAGATAGGTAATGATGATAATTATAACAATAACTACATGCTATAATAACATAATAATAACAACAAGTATAAAAAAAACATTAATCTCACGACCAAACGAACGGTAGCGAAGTGTGGGAGTTTTTATGATAAATGCATGTGCACACAACTTACGAAAATTATTCATCAACAATGAGACGAACCCTCGTCAACAAATTTCATCAACAAATTTAAGCATCGTTATGTAAAGTCGTTGAAGTTTAATAACGATACAAAACACATTTAAACCTATTTAAATATGTTACCAAGTCTTTGTAAACCGTCGGAATTATCTTAAAACTTACCCATCTGATTGGATTATACACAAATAGACAGATTAACTTCAACGAAAATCGCCACTAAACACTTGAAAAGCTTGGTTTAATGAAAGTTAAGACCGAAAATTGAAACGCCAAGGGACAGATAATAGAACGATGAAGTTTTGCGCATTTCACGAAAAAATAACGTGCACTTTTTACCAGTCTATAGCATTGTCGAATTGCCGAAGGTTTTGGCAATTAACATAGGAGTACAGAAATCGTTTCATTTTTGCCGATTTCAGTTTTTTCATTTTCATTTGTCGACACATTTGAATACTTTCCCATTCTAATGGATGTCCAACGCAGTATAAGTAAAGCAAATGACGATGATATTTTTTAACGTTTCTTATGAGATTATTACAATAATTAATTATAAGTTTGGATGACTACAGAACAATGACTACGTAGTACAGATTTTCTAAAAATCTAACGATATGTAAGTAAAGGCATTGATGATGATATTTTTCTAACGGTTCTAATGAGATTATTGCAATAATTAATTATAAGTTTGGATGACTACAGGACAATGACTACGTAGTAAAGATTTTCTAAAAATCTGTATAAATATCACAACTTCGTGATATTGTTAGCTATGCCGTTTTGAAATGTAAACAAAATTGTGCATTGGTTTTTTATAATTACTAAATAAATAATATTGGTTATTCTAATAATATGAGTGCATTTTACTTCTAACATTGGCCAATATTGCATTTCTTTTTTTGCAGGAGGAGAGATATAAACATATAATATTTTCCTTTCATTATTGCTATTTGTTGCATATAATAACACCCATTACATTACAGCTACCATTGCAGTTATCCTATTTGACTGCTAATATTGCATTTCTCAACCATCAATACCCTTTCTTTTTTCCAATATCACTTTGGTCGTGGGCTGTATGACAGTGGAATTTCTAGTAATAACATGTTTGAAAGAGCCCATCAGGTTTATACTTTCCACATTATTTTTTACAGTGTATGTACTATTAGACACAAAAAGAGTATTGTAGAACATAAATATCAAACTGAAGACAACACAACAATTAACTCTGTATTAGATTGCATAAAGTGTCTAGACTGCTTTTATTGCCTTCCATTTTGATTGCTGATGATTGTCATCTTGTGTGCTGTTAGCACGATATGTTAACATTGTTAACACATCGTGCTAACACTATGAAAATACCATGATGAAAATTGTACATTGCTACCATGTTGAAAGAAGAAAATTTTTTATCGCTAGATTAAATGTTGAAACACAAACAAATTAAAAAAACTATTTACCCAAAGGGCATGACATGAAATGATAACATTTGGTTCGCAATTAAATTCTGCAATGACGTCAAAATCTTTTAGTCAAGATAATCACAACTTTTTATCAAAGTTCTTAGTTTTTGTGTTTTTTTACTAACTTTTTTAATTTTAAGCATCCTATATTTTAATAAAACACAGGATAAAATAAAATATCAAACAAAATATATCAATAAAACATATGTTATACATAATTATAATATAAATTATATATTTTAATAAAATATAGGATGTTTTATTTTGTATAATATATAAATTATAACATTCTATATTTAATAAAATGTTGTAATTAATATAATAATATATATTATAAATTAATATATATTTAATGAAAATCTTCCTCAAAGAACAATCTTTGAATAAAATTAATGTTTTATAGGTCTCAAGATCTTTCATGGTTTGTGTCCTCATTTTCACAAGACAGTTACAAGTTTTCAAATCATTTCAACTTACTTGATGTGAAATAATTGCATACAACATCTAGCAGCTATTTTGAAAATATTATTGCTATCTGCTATAACACTTTTCCACCTAATATCCGTTTTCTCAGCAGAGAAAGGTATTTTAAACATTATAATTTTTATGTTAAATTATTTATTTGATTTTAGTGGCCAACTGTTGCCTTTTTTGTTTTATGATTGTTCTATAGCATAATATGTAAAAGATTTCTAGAAGTGAAATTACTGCCAATAAAGTTACATATCAATATATATAAAATGATTGATCGTAATTAAAAACTTGCCTTGCTAAAGTCATCAACTTCGAAAGAGCCATCAGCTCCCTTGTAGTAAGCAACTCTTGAGTTCCTGTCGTAACTGATGTGTTCTTCTTTCTGACAAGTGTAAGACCGCACTTAGAATAAAGTTTCAGAAGCATTTGCACTCTAAATAGTTGTTACATGTAACTTAATCTATGCTTAGTTTTAGTGTGAAATACTGAGATTGTGAAGTCATATTGTACATCTTTAAATTATTGATTACCTCATTGCTTCCAGATGTTACTGTCACATCAGCTTCTATGTCTACAGTTTTAACTTTTTGCTGAGGCTGGCAACTAGCTTGTCCATGCATAGATAAGTAGATCAGACCACCCACTGTGCCAGCTAGTAGAAAACTTAGTACTAGCAAAGCCAACCCTTGAAAGGGAAACTTGCTCCTCTGTGACGTCATCTAAAGACAATATGCATGCGCTTATTTCTTCAGCTCACAAATCGATACCATTATTCCACACGTAGTTCTACAAGTTCTACTGTATGTTAGAGCGCATAACTTATATAATTTTTTTATCATATATTTCAATACATCAGAGTCTTGGCTTTTGAATGAGCAATTGTTTAACATGGGGAGACAGACATTGGTTGGTGTTTATATAGTTTTCCCAGAGCTCCACAGCATGAATGTTCAATGGTATAGGCTCTAAGTTTGTGACGAGGGGCCGACTGAGATTAATAAATTTCAAGCATTGCATGATCTCGCAAAAGTGCGGTTGACATATAGTCTTAGGGCCACGCAACTGCAAGTCACAATTTAATCGATGTGATTTGAAAACTTTTTTCAGCGACAGTATACTTATTAAAGCATAATTAATTAACCCAGAACATGTGTTTGTACTGGTCGGGCGTTAGCATGATCCCCGGGCATTGTTGGTTATCTAAAATCCTAGCTTAATACTAGTGCTCTCTGGGTTTAACAGCACCGATTGTCACAGAAAAGTGCAGCCTCGATCGCTGCAAAAGGGATTGACTACCTAAAGCTAAATAATAACTATGACATCACATTGTTGAAACCGCAACCATGTGTTTTTTTTAATTGCAGGACTCACTTTTGACACCATGTTTTTCATAGTTCTATTATTCTTTGTGTATTGAATATAAGCTCATTTGAAAACCAAGATGCTGATGTATTGACCTATTTAATAAAAAAATTATATAGTTTATGAGCTTTAAATTTTTTGTTACGAAGTAACAAACAATTACATTTAAACATATTGACTTTATTTACTAAATTTCCTAAAACGATTGTTGGCTTCATTAGTTCTCACTTATAAATCTATTTTTCATAATACATAGCTTTGTTTAAAAGAAACATCTGAACACGTATTCACAATAATAAAAAAACATGAGGCTATATCATAACAACTTTATTATTTTCGTGTAAACACTACGCAAACAGCACGTAACAAAATCTTTACTGTGGAAGGCTAAAATTCGAAGCTTTGCGCTGAATATTTCTGATGCAATGAACCACTTATTTGATTGGTTAGATGTTTCCCTTTTCTGATTGCTCTGCAAAATAATTTGGGAAACATTTCTGTTTGAAATAAAATTCTTGCTAATAAAATAGTATATGAATACTCACCAAACTTTTTTCACCATCCATCCTGCAGGCTGTTTACCACAAAACTGCCTGGTGATCAAATGGCCTACAATTTTATAGTCCTAGAGAACTCAACCACATTGGCTCTAATATATATCACGTGTTGATACTGGATAATGATTTATGCTTATTATGCTTCTTGGAATCTCATCCGATTGGCTGGAGATTATGTCAAGTTTAACCGAGAGTCTTCTTCTCTTGTAAAGCGCATTATCTCATTAGTAGGTATTTTTAATTCACTGTGTATATAATCAGAGATCTCTACACAGCCAGGATAGTTGACTGAAAAAATTCAAATAATAAGCCCTTACCTCATTATGCTAGTTAAAGCTATTAGAGTAATAAAAATAATCTTTTTTCATGATTCAAAGTTCCTTAACAAGAAAAATTTCAAAGCCGTCACAGTTGTTTATTTTTAGTCCTAATTCATTTGAACTGCACAAAAACACCTTTTGCCATGACATGGAGTTTTAAAGTTTGAATTGTAAATGTTGTACATGTCAAAAGAGAATTAATTTTCTGTACAAAGTCCTTTTTATTACTCAGGCAATGTCGGGCATTCAGCAAGTATATATATGAATATATATATTGATAAGAGTTTGAACATATGCAAATCAGAAATACATTTATTTATACATGAATATATATATATATTCATACATATAAACATGTATTCATAAAAAATAGATATACAGATATATATTGCGGTATGTTCGTATATATTATTTATATATAAATATATATGTATATTGATATACATATTTTTTATATATAAAAATGTATATATATGGATATATATATATATATTCATACAGTAGTAGAAAGAGTTTGAATAACTATTTATTTTTGTATGTCTATATACTGCAGTGACTACACCATAACCAGAAAGTGTAAAGGAAAAGGAAAAGGGGAAAAGGAAAAAGCAGTAAAGTATATACCACTAGCATAGAATAATAAAAAGTGGAAGATATAAGAACAACAGTGCCATCTAACATACATATAATTAGATCTATAGATAATACAAATAAACCTATCCACAACCTGAACAGAAAACTATATACTTTGTCTTAAGTTGAGATGAACTTTCACAAACTGTTAGCTGATTTTATTAGAAAGCATCAATATTTTCTTTAGCATTTGCTATTATTTTTCATTTGTGAGGTGATTTAACTGCCAGGATTTCAAGATTAAAATTAACAAAACTTCATTGCAATTAAAACCCTCAGAAGAAAAATTCATGTGAAATGAGGTGACTAGTTGTTATCATTGCTTTACTTGATATCAGCTATTATGTTCAAGCTGCAGTATTACAAGTCTCTATTCTGTCAGTCTCTTTGCAATTATAGATGTCATAATCACACATTCACTTGATCTGAGCGTTTTATTGCGAAAATTTTTATCGATTTTAATCTTTTACTACATTATACTTTGGGATACTACAATATAATTTGTATTAAAATCTTCAATTTGAATACAAAAACTAAAACTGCTGGTAAATATTGTGAGTTGGGTTCAATAGAATATAACAACATAACCACTAGTGAAAAGCCAGAGCTGTTAGTAAACTCACTGATCACCAAGAGGTAAACTCTCAGCCTATCACTTGTAGGGTGTAACTTGATAAGCACCTGGGCGTTATGTCATGACACAAAGCTCTACCAGCTAGACGCTATGCCATGACACAAAGCTCTACCAGCTAGACTTTATGTCACAACACAAAGACCAGCTTAACATTATGTGATGACACAAAGCTTTACCAGCTAGCCGTTATGTCATGACACAAAGCTCTACCAGCTAGCTGTTATGTCATGACACAAAGCTCAACCGGCTAGACGTTATGTCCTAACACAAAGACCAGCTTAACGTTATGCCATGACACAAATTTCTACCCGCTGAGCCGGCCCTGTCTACTTACAATCATAATAAGCATTGTATCATTCATGCCTAAATTTGTCTGAATGGCAAAACTAAGTGGCTTTAGAATGATACCAATAGTAGCTCTATCGCAGTGGGTTGGCAAAGTTATTAATAATTAATATTTCAATCAAACAGACCAAAAATTTATCAAGCTTATAACTTGATTGCACCCCCTAGATGTCTTAAATGTACCACCAGGGGTGCTTGTCCACCAGGTAGGAAACTCCTGCTTTACTTAATATCAACTATTGCGAACAAGTTGCAGTTTTCTGCGTCTTTATTCTGTCAGTCTCTTTGTAACTAAAGATGTCATATTCACACTTTCGCTTGATCTGGCCGTTTTAATTGCGACCGAAGTTTGTTAATTTTAATCTTGAAACATCTCGGCAATCAGATAACCTCAAACATCAAAAACAATCACAAATAATAAAAAAGTAATAATACCTTCTGATCGAATTTACTAAAATGTTGTGCAAGTTCATCTTTAAATCATGCAAAATCAAAGTACTAAAGGAGTTGTCATATCATAGGTTCTATTTTTAGAAAGTCATACCTGTGACAGTCTCAGGTGGTGGTCGACCCTACAAAGAGTAAAACAGTCTTTAAGGTAACAAATGATAGGTTATAGCTAACAAATAAGAGTGATTTAACATTCTGTGCAAAACTATAAAAAAATGTTGTGTATGCAAAAAACTATCACAGGTTTTTCCTGCTCACCTAATCTGCCATAAAACGTCAAAAAAATCAGAAGAATGCTAGCATTTCATTCCTTATGAGAAAAACCACTGTAAAATATATGCTGTGAGATATGTCATAAATTTAACGGTTTGTCTACATTTTATGGCTTCAGCTAGTGGGCTCCCCCAATGTCAACCAGGAAATATGAAAAGTAGCTGGGTTTTTTTAAAACAACTGAGGTTTTTTAAAGCAACTGGCTCTTTAAAGGTTTTGATATGAAAAGATTCACCATGTCTTACTCTGTTGTGTAGTAGGTGCAAAATATGTGGAAAAGTGATTACAAGCTCTTAAAAGCTCAAAAACGAAGAAGAAAATCGCAGCCACACGAGACCGCCGTAGTTTGGATTTCCTTTCCAAAACGGCTCAAATGTGATGTAGTTGTGAGAGATGGTTTCTGTTTACACTTTCTTGCAACCTTATTCATCGAAATATTTTCACAAATATACTTCACGCATTCAACAAAACTATGTCTATTGTTCTTACGCGCCCATTTCATCGTCATCGTAATGTTGTGACTTTTAGCATTGATATCTTATAACTTACCATACAAAATCGTTAAACTTTTTAACCTTAGCTCGAAGGAGTACATATCATTATCTGATAAGCATGACGAGCCTGTTGGTCACCTATGATAATCGAAAAGTGCTGCAAAAATTATTTGCCAAGTATTGGGTCACATGATCATATTACGACTTGACGATTGAATAATGCCGAAACAAAACTGTCAAGTAGCGAGCATCTATATTTGATATGGGTCTTCGGTAAAACCCGAAGTGTTTGTCATAAACTAGTACTACGATAAGTTTTATATTGAGCTTTGTATTGGTCTTTCAATTCATGTGAGAACATAGGCGACAAGACAATAACCAAATTTCGTGATTACGTCATCGAAACAAAGAGATTCCAATTTACGGCGGTTTTTCGTTTTTGAGCTTTTAAGAGCTTGTAATCACATTTTCACATATTTAGCACTTACAACACAACAGAGTAAGACATGGTGAATATTTTGATACTACATAGCTGTAATGTGGCTTTTGTTGCAAGTCAACCTTTAAGGTGCTGTTAGATTCCACATGTACCACAGAGAATATGTAATAGGGATTTCAGTCTTAAAAGTACCTATAAATATGGAGTTATCCTTTACATGAAGCTTCCAGCAGCATGGTAGTACAGACAGTGTAGTGATAATATTTACTCTAATATTTATAGGGGCCTTGTTCCAAAGCCACACTAAAAACATTAAAAAAACAGACTATCTCACACATGAATTGAACCAGTAGACACAAGTTTTGCAGTCAAGCGCACTACCAGCTGCACCATTGGACTACTTTGCACTAACAAGGAATAATTATATACATAATGATTACACATAGTAATCATACATCTTCCAGCAACATGTGACAGACACAGTGTAATAAAAGTACAATACTATAGATGAAAAAGCCAATATAAAAATAACAAGCGGCTGTGCTGGCGAATTGCCAGGGCTGACTCTCTGTTAGACACAATGTTTTTTTTTTGTTTTTTTGTCATCTGACATCTGTCATCTGAGATCGAATGATTGAATGAATCTTTGAAACATTGTCAAAGCTGTCCGTAAATAGACTTGTTATTGATGATCTGGTTTTGAAGAGCTGCTACAGTATGTAGTTATCTGTTTCTTTCTCCATGTTAGCCTACATGTACATGCATACAAACATTACTATAACATTTACTTTAATAAGAGCCATTTCTATCCACCTCTCTGAAGCCGCGCTAAAAACATTGTAAAATAAGATTGCAGTGTTCTAAAATCAAACCACAAATGCTCAGCTTTCAGCGAAGCACACTACCATCTTCACTACACAACAATCTTTCCAAACTAAGAATAAGTATATACATAGTTATTACACATGACAACCTTTCACGAGGGGCTGCCAAAGTGCTAGTACATGTTCTTGGTGAACAATTGGTATACCAGTTACCATTTCAGTCTACGAAGCTGATGGTTGAGTGTACAAATACAATTAATATTTCCTTAAATAGCTTAATACTTTTATCAAATCACCTTTCATCCTTTCATCCAATCATGACTTTGGACGGGCAGACAGACAGATGGTTCTTTTTTTACTATACAAATTATCATTGTAACCTACTTTACTGTAATTGCTTACTACACAGTTTCAAAATAAATTGCAACGGTGTCTATAAAGACCGTCGGTATAAAATATTTTTCTAGTTTTACAGGTTATAATAAACCAATCTATTATCTTTGCTTATTGGCTAGCCAACAATGCCAATGTCAAGAGTTAGTGCTTTTCTGGCTGGCAGGAACAGTCAAACCAGGCTCCGTGTCCACACTTTAAACTATCTGGCCATTTGACCATTTTTGGATATATACGTCAATGTAGGTGATCTAATCTACATATATTCAATTAGCTCAGACCACCCACATTGCCAACTTGTATTAGCAAGCTTAAAGGTTGCTTTGCAACAAAATTCACATTACAGTTATTTGGTATCAAAAGCTTTACCATGTCTTACTCTGTTGTGTTGTAGGTGCCAAATATGTGGAAATGTGATTACAAGCTCTTAAAACCTCAAAATCAAAAAGCTGCTGTAGATGGGAATGTGTTTATTTCTTTGACGTAGTCATTTCAGTTTGGTTACTTATTGTCTTTACATGCAACGTGATGTTCTCACATGAAATTAAAAGCCATTAAAAAGCTCAAGTTAAAACTTATCGTAGCCCTAATCTATGACAAACACTTCGGGTTTTACCGAAGACCCGTATCAAATATAGATGCTCGCTATCTTAGAGTTTTGTTTCGGCTTGAACTAATCGTCAAGTCGTAATCTGCATGTGACCAAATACTTTGCAAATAGTTTTTGCAGCACTTTTCAATTTTCGCAGGTGACCAACAGGCTCGTCTTGATTATCAGACAGCGATATGTACTCTTTCAAGGTAAAGTTATTAAATTAAATGAATTTTTACAGTAAGTTGTAAGATATCACTGCTAAAAGTGACAGCATTACAATGACGATAAAACATACGCGTAAGAACAATAGACATCATTTTATTGAATGCGTGAAGTGTATTTGTAAAAATATTTTGTCGAATAAGGTTGCATGAAAGTGTAAACAGAAACCATCCCCACAACTACGTCACATTTGAGCCGTTTTGGAAAGAGAATCCGAACTACGGCAGTCTCGTGCGGCTGCAAATGACTGTTGGTTTTTTAGCTTTCAAGAGCTTGCATTTTTGAGAATTTTGCAAGTGAACCTTTAAAAAAGGTAAAGTCACACACTGAAAGGAGAACTTCCTCAGTTGAGTCAAATAACTAGGTGTTACTTGTAAATGGTAGCAGGCCTATATTGAAGGTCAAAAACAAGGGTCTTTTCAAGAACTTAAATAAATTTATCATCAACTATATATGTTAACCAAAATAGCTTTTAGCAATTAGATTTTTTCATGTACAATGAACTAGCTATTCTCAAGGCATTCATCTTTTCCAATGGAGTTTTGCCTCATAACCACAATTTATTTTCACTGGCAGCTTGCAAACCTTAGACATCAGGTGAGGCAAATGGTGACTCACTCCAGGAAGGCCGCTGAAAGTTTTTTTTATATGCCAAACCCATTGCCTTGCACCGAGCTCAGTGGCTTGCCCAACGCCGCAGCAATTTTGGAGTTGGCCATACTCTTCAAGATGGTATCTTTCAGCCTGAATATCTACACATTTACGCCATGCTGCAAGTGTTTACATGTGCAACATGACATAAGCATCTACATGTTCACGTCATATTGGACTTTGCTGTGAACCTTGCAAACTTTACCATTTTTGAAGCCCATTTTAATTTTAGAATATTGATGATATTATATTGATGCCCAAATGGATGTTCAGTAAAAGTGCTTTCAAATGCTCGACTCCGTGAGGCTACATACTTGATGTACATACGAGACATTTGGACTCCATTCACGATCTCCTCTTAACAAAAGTCGTAGTATATGTACACACATGTACATATACTAGACTATATAGAGTCGCTATACTGTACAGAGTCGCTACTCATGGCAGCCCAGGAGCAAGTGCTCCCAACAAGGCAACCCCAAACAAAAATCTATCACACTAGAGACGATCCTAGATGCAGACTATGCCAAGATGTGTCTGAGACCATCCAACACATCATCAGTGGATACAAGCAGCTACCCAACTAACAATTTTATGTTCCCAGAACGTTCCAGGGATGTTCCGGAAAGTCACAGAAACGTTTCATCGTAACGTTGTCACAAGGTTATTTGTAGACACATTTTCAATGTTCCAGCAACGTTGTGGGAAATACATTGCTGGAACGTAACTCTCACAACGTTCCAGCAATGTTGTGGAAAATACTTTGCTGGAACGTATTTCCCATAATGTCCCTACAACGTTGTGGGAAATACGTCGCTGGAACGTATTTCCCACAACGTCCCAGCATTGTTGTGGGAAATACGTTGCTGGAATGTTAGCGAATGATCTCGCATAAAATTCCCACAATATTGGGAGAACATTGCGTAATATTCCACGAACATTTCTTCCATAAGATTGTCTCAAGGCTATTAGCTAACATCCCAGAAAAGTTACGCATAGAACATATAGAACATATATACACACACATATATATCACATATATATGTAATGCATATAATATATATAATATATGTATGTATAAAATATAAATATATATATTATTCATATGTGTATATATATATATGTGATATATATGCATAATATATAATTTATGTATTTATATAACATGTATATATAATTCATATATATTATATATAAATTATATATACATATGTATAAAGTGTTCAGATATGGAAGGCATAGTCACGTGTTATGGTATATGAAAAGCTATAACCAAGTGTATGATAAGATATAGTCAAGTGTTACAGTCTATGATAAGGTATAGTCGAGTGTACAGTCTATGATGAGACATAGTCAAGTCTTAAAGTGTATCAGAAGTTATATACAAGTGTAACAGTAAATGATAAGACATAGTCAAGTGTTACATTATATGATCAGATATAGTCAATTGTTACAGTATATGATGAGACATAGTCAGTTGTTACAGTATATGATGAGACAAAGTCAAGTGTTACAGCATATGATAAGATAACGCCAAGTGTTACAGTATATGATGAGACAAAATTGTGTGTTACAGTATATGATGAGATATAGTCAAGTGTTACACTATATGATGAGAGAAATTCAATCGTTACAGCATATGATGAAATAAAGTCAACTGTTACTGTACTTGAGAAGATAAAGTCAAGTGTTACAGCATATGATGAGATAACATCAAGTGTTACAGTATATGATGAGACAGTCAATTGTTACAGTATATGATGAGACAAAGTCAAGTGTGACAGTATATGATGAGGTAAAGTCAAGTGTGACAGTATATGATGAGGTAAAGTCAAGTGTTACAGTATATGATGAGATAGAGTCAATTTTTACTGTATTTGATGAGATATACGCAACTGTTACAGTATCTGATAATACACAGCCAACTTTTACTACGTCTGACATCATATGAGGCTGTATTGAACCGATTTGGTTCACAGTGATTGCTAGCATTAATGCTTAGCCTCTGCCAATACACAAAATATGTCAAAGAATAAATATTTATTTAAATCTATCACACAATTATAGAATTCTGATTACTGTATGACAGTTAAATTTGCTATCTTAAATATTGAACCGGTCATGTTTATCTTGTAATGAACTCATGCATATTATCACAAGCTAAAATAACAATTAACCATTAAAATAAAATATCAGATGAAAAGTGTCAAAGCATATTTGGATGCGTAGTTGATGTTGATTAGTGTTAGCAAATTAATATGGTATCTTCTTACAACATAAATCAAATAGTTCTTATGGTTTGATAATCAACTAATCTTAGATGATATGCTAATAGTCAGGATTCAATTATAAGATCAACTAGCCAGTCGGGTCGTTCACCTTCTCGGTAGAGAATATGACAAAAATCAAACCAGGTGATTTCGAACCGGCTTTCGTATAAGCCATCATCGTCTACGTAGAAACGATAGCATTATGTTCAATCAAGTCTATCTTCGGCTTTCCTCTTTACATTCCATTATCTGCAAAAAGACTTAACTCCTAAATAATGATGCAAACTTAATATAAATCTAAAATAGAATGTAAAAACTAAAATCATGATTTCAAGTATTAAAAAAAGCTAGCCGATAATATGGAGAAGTATTATTATTGGAAGCGTTTAAGCTACATAACTATGAGAGAAAAAAGATCGATTATAAAAAAATTATAATGACAAAAAAGGATTGATTGTTAAAAAATTAAACCGGGTTGTCATTAAAAAAGTACTGAATGAGGCAACAGTGTAATATAAGGCTGAAAATACAATACAGGTGAGAGTAGCCACTACCCAAAAGGCATGAACACACGGTACTTACCAGCTGATGCAGAACTTGTTATGACCATCCACCGGTAGCCATTGGTACACGCTTCATGGGCTCCATCAGGTGTGAAACTGGTGTCCTCAATCTTTCCAGGTAAAATTTCAACATTAGTTTCTACTGAGCCATTAACCTGAACTGCTCTGTAGTTGGAATTATAGAGAAAAGACTCAAACCCTTGATAAGAGTTTGATTTGGCTCCTACAGGAACCAATCCACCAGTTCCCTTGTAGTAAGCAACTCTTGAGTTCTGGTCGTAACTGATGTGTTCTTCTTTCTGACAGAAGTAACACTTCACTTAGAATAAAGTTTCAGAAGCATTTGCACTCTAAATAGTTGTCACAACATGTAACTTAATTTATGCTTAGTTTTAGTGTGAAATACTGAGATTATTTGCACTTTAAACAGTTGTTACAAATTGTAAATTATTCTATTTTTAGTTTCAGTGTGAAATACTGAGATTGTGAAATCATATTGTACATCTTTAAAGTATTGATTATCTCATTGTTTCTAGATGTTACTGTCACATCAGCTTCTATGTCTACAGTTTTAACATTTTGCTGAGGCTGGCAATTATCTTGGCCATGAATAGATAAGTAGATCAGACCACCCACTGTGACAGTTAGTTGATAACTTATTACTAGCAAAGCCAAACTTTAGAAAGGAAACTTGCTCCTCTGTGACGCCATCTAAAAACAATATGCATGTGCTTATTTCTTCAGCTCATAGATCGACACCATTATTCTACTTTAAAAGTTTTTTGTGACAAGGAAACAAACAAATACATTTAAACATATTGAATTTATTTACTAAATTTTTAAAGACTATGGTTGGCTTCAATAGTTCTCACTTACAAATCTATTTTTCATAATACATAGTTTTGTTTTAAAGAAACCTGTGAATACGTATTCACAATCATAATAAACATGAGGCTATGCTACAGTATAACAACTTTATTATTTTCATTTAAACACTACGGAAACCGAACGTAACAAAACTTTTATTGTGGAAGGCTAAAATCTCATCTCTGAAGAAATCCATCTCTCTCGAATATCGAATATTTCTGATGGGATGAACCATTTATTTGATTGGTTAGCTGTTGCCCTTTTCTGATTACTTTGCAAAATAATTTGACAAAAATTTCTGTTCGAACTAAAATTATTGCCAATAAAATAGTATATGAATACTCACTAAGCTTTTTTCACCATCCATTCTGCAGGCTGTTTACCATAAAACTGAACTGTGATCAGATGGCCAACAATTTTATATTCCTGGAGGACGCAACCAGATTGGCTCTACTATATTTGTGGTGTTAATACCGGATAATGATTTATGCCTATTCTGTTTCTTGGAAGCTCATCCGATTGGTTGGAGGTTATATCAGGTTTCACTGAGAGTCTTCTTCTTTTGTCAAGCACATGAACTCATCAGTCGGTATTTTTAATTCACTGTGTATATAAATCAGAGACCTCTACGCAACCAGGAAAGTTGACTGAAAAAATTCAAATAAGTAGGCCTTACCTCATTATGCCAGTTAAAGTTATTAGAGTAATAAAACAAGTTTTTTGTATCATTCAAAGTTCGTAAACAAGAAAAATCTTTCTTTTTGCTAAGTTCATCAGGAAGATATCTGCCAAACACTTCAACCAGACAAGTTTGTCTGTCAGAAGTTTGATAGTGCTTTTTAAAAACTAATAAAATTGGTCATTACAGAACTACATCTTACCGGAATAACTCTCCAACTTATACAGACATGAGTAGTCATAAAGGGGTGTCTGAATTATGTACACATGAAATACAATACACGAACACTGGTGGCATGATAGAGTTTTAGGTCAGAAAAAAGACTCAACAAGCAAATAGCCTACCCTAGGACACTTATGTATTCGCGGCATCTAACTTTCGCGTTTTCGCGGTGTCATCCTCTCGCGAAAATTAAATGAGCGAAACTAAACTATCATAACGAACGAGCGAAAACGCGAAGTTAAATAGCTTTGTTCATTGATATCCACAATAAAATCGTCGTATTAGAAATGCAGGCAATTTTCGTCTGTGGTTGGGATCAATGGGAAATTTCTGGTAAACTCATTATAGCTAATACACCGACTGAGCAGCATGGCAAAGCAAATTATGATTATATCAGTTTAGTCACCGAATTTGTAACTGATGAAGATGAAAATCTGGTAGGTGAAGTCATAAAATTGCAGAATAATTATTGTAGTGATGAATTCTATTACCAACCAAAAACAATATCAACCCTCATCAGGTCCATCCACATTATCTCTTCCACTGCCAGCCATGTACAAATTCACTACCGGCCTAGTGCCAGCCATTTTACCGAAATTGCCGATATTGCTTCATGATATGTATACAGTTTTTTTTCAAGTTTTACTTTAATTATCTGTATAACCACGAAAATCTAAATTGGCTATTATTTCATCAACAACTAATTACCTGTTTTATGACTTGCGCGGAGTAGTTAATGAATTCACAGAAAAATGTTCGTTTTTAGATTAGAAATTCTCAAACAAAAGTTTAAAATTGCTTCGTTGTTTTAGGCTGATTTTATAGAGAAATCTTCGGACAACACAGTCAATTTCATAATACACTTAAAGACCGTGGGTTATGTGGTCAACAAATAATAAAATCAGGTTACCAGACAATTGCTGAGAAAGTCAAAAAATGCGTTTATGGCAGTGGCCCCTAGAAAACGCATAAATGCGTTTATGGCAGCGTAAGGGTTATACAGTTTTGGTTGTGAAGTTGGTTGTTACCTATCTATTTTCTTCTTCTTGAGATTCGAGTGTGAAAGTCACGGCGGGAGGGACCTAGACGTCATTGATAGTCTAAGAAACAAATGGCAGCAAGTGATCAAATTGAATTGCCGATCTCACCCACACATTTCAACCTGTGGTTTACAAATACGAACTAGTCCCAAATTGAATTTTTTTCATATTAGCAAACTGGACCTGAGGAATGTAATCTGTTTTTTCCACTGCATTTATTTTCACATCGCTATATTTTTGCACTCATCAGAGCCGCGAAAGTAAGTTGCAGCGAAATTTTACTCTGTGTGCTACTCACGAAACTAAATACTAGCGAAATATAAGTGTCCTAGGGTAAGACATGGTAAAATGTACTCTAATATGTGTTAATATTGTGTATTGTGCGAGAGGAAGAAACATAAATATACAACTCTAAAAATTCCTACAATATAACATTAGGCAATGACTACTGTGTCTCTGAAAAGAGTAACTAACTTAACTCAACCTTGACCAGCACCTATAAACAAGTAACCTTAAACACACCAACTTGGTATCTGCCAGATTATACTTTGGTAACTTTTAGCATGAATTTGATGTTTATAAAAAATGAACCAAAATTATAAGACTACGATAGTATATAATATAATATGATATAATATTGTTAAAATTATTATAGTATGTAGTTATGTAAATTTGTATATAAAAATATGTATATAAATCTCAAAGTTTTATATGTCTGTGAATCAGTCTGAGTGGTCATTGCCATTAAATACTTTGAATGAAATGCTCGCCTAGTGTTGAATTTGAACTCACAGGGATTGCAACTACAGGTTTCTAACTACACATTTAACCACTGAGCTACACAGCCCTTACAATTGTGTTGCTCTTATCACATACCATATGCCACTTTTTCGATTGCAAACGCTAAGGGGTGTATTAATTGCTACATTGCACCTGCCGGCTACGATGCCATTGTTATAAAATATTTTGGACCTGACTATGAAAAACGATGCTTTTTTTTCTCAGCTTTTTAGGGCAAATACGTTTGCCGCCATACGATATCAACAATAATTTATCTAGATATTAAGTTTTGGCTATTGTTATGCATTATCTGTTTGCAAATATATTATAGTTAAAACGGATTCACAAACAGATAAATGATAAAGTTTTGGTTAAAAGTTTACCAAAATACATACTAAAACTTTCTTCAAGTATGTTTTAGTAAGCTCAATTTATTTAAGTTAGATTCAGTGTTTATGTTAGACGTCTGTCTTGAAGGTAAGAACTCTGCACGTAATACAGCGTAATATTACATTTTTTTGCAGATTTACCTTACAAAATGCACCAAAACATATTTTAGGCAGCTATAGTTAGTAAGGTTAACATTTTGGATTGCTACTATTTTGTAATATTATGCTTTTGATGCTTTTTACCAGGAAGTGAATGCATTAGATAATTACTGTGGGTTTATATACCACTTTATATGATATTTTCCCCTTGTGATACCAAATCTGAAACGAACTAAAATTATATAATTTTATACCAAATAATTTTCTTTGTTATAGTACCAAAACAGACTATATTCAGCCATTATTTGCTAATGGTTTCACAGTTACAATTAAACTAGAGATGCCCCAATTATGACATCACCAGCCGTTTCAAATACTGATCCGATATACCGATTTTCATTAAAAAATAATCTGATTCAGATACCGATTCAGATATCTTGTGTTGCATAGATAAGTGTTGATTTTATTATAGAAAACATAAATATTAATGTGTTTATTTGTTTGTATTTGATTATGAAAAAATATATATACATATATTTACATACTGACACAGCGTGCATGTAGTAACAAAACAGATCATGATTTTTGGAATTTGTAAGCAATAAGAGTAGTTTGTATTTAAATTAACAAAAATAATTGTTGTTTTTGTTGTTGTCAACAAAAAACAACAAAGTTTCCAGTACCTGTGAAAGAACAGCGGTTTTTCAATTTATATTAAGTCTTACAATAGTTTACTCACAAGAGCCAGCTCATCAAATGATTTATAGGAACATGATTATTTAAAAAAACCTAATCTGTAAATAAATAAAACAAAAGAGAGAAACAAATTATATTAAAAAACTAAACCAGACGAGAATAACCCAACAAACCAGCTATGTATCGTCAGGATCAAGAAAGCATTAGATAACTTTATGCATCGGCTGCTCAAATTATTTTTGTAATTCTAGTGAATAGAAATATTACCCTGCATTCTTGTTTCTTTTCTTTGTTATCTTATTCGTGATTGGCTGCAATAAACCCCATCGCTACAATAGAGAAATACCACATTTTGTAATAACGTCCTGACTAAAGCAAAAAGCTTCCTCAGCTGTGTTGATGTTAATCAGGCTATAGACATGAAAAAATAGAGTGACAGGCTCAAAACTCATTAGGTAAGAGTAAGAAACTTGCAGCTAATGATCTTTATTATTTTAGCAGGATAAAATGCTGTTTTTTGCTAAATAATTGATCTGTTAAAATTATCTGAAGTTTCAGACTTTTAAGAAAAGATTGGCCGAAAACGATTCAATTACTTAACACCCATATCGGCACCGATACCGATTCCGATGCCAAAATCGGGGCAACTCTTACTTTACGCTGGGGCAATACACCTTAGCAGCTGTATTTTTTCTCTTAATTTATTTCAACAAAATACTTCTTTTATGATATAAGATTTAAAAGTTAAAGTCGTTTGAAAAGGATTCAAAGTCTTCACAGTTGTTTTCTTTTCAGTCTTAATTCATTTGCACAAAAACACCTTTGCCATGATATGGAGTTTAAAAGTTAGAATTGTAAATGTTGTATATGTCAAATAAGAATTAATTTGCTTTCCAAAGACTTTTGTATTACTCAGGCAATGTTGGGCATTCAGCAAGTATAAATATGTGAATATATATTGATAAATATATAAACATACCTAAATTGATATATACATATAAATGTATATATATATACATACATACATATATATATATATATATTTTTATATATATATATATATATATATATATATATATATATATATACATATACATATACATATACATATACATATACATATACATACATATACATACATATATATATATATATACATATACATATACATCTACATATACATATCTATCTATTCATAAAAGCTCTACAAAAACTTTGATAGATTCTGGTTGGCGTCTGGAGGTGTTTGGCAGATATCCTTCTGATGAATTTATAGTAAATAAAATTTACTTGTTAAGGAACTTTGAATCGTAAAAGAAATTTTTTTTTATTACTGTAATCACTTTAACTGGCATAATAAGCTAAATGGTAATTATTTGAATTTTTTAGGTCAACTATCCTGGTTGTGTAGAGGTCTCTGATTTATATACACAGTGAAATAAGAATACCTACTAATGAGTTAACGCGCTTGACAAGAGATGAAAACTCTTAGTAAAACCTGACGTAAGCTCTAGCAAATTGGATGAGATTCCACGAAGCAAAACAAGCATAAATCATTAACCAGTAATCATTAACATGTGATATATAGTACAACCAATGTGGTCAAACCTTCCAAGAGTATAAAATTGTAGGCCATCTTATCACTGGTCAGTTTTGTGGTGAACAGCTTGCAGGATGGATGGTGAAAAAAGCTTAGTGAGTATTCATATAGAGTATACTATTTTATTGGCAATAATTTTATTTTAAACAAAAATGTTTGCCAAACTATTTTGTAGAGCAGTCAAACAAGGGCAACAGCTAACCAATCAAACAAATGATTCGTCACATCAGAACTATTCAGCAAAAAGCCACAGATTTTAGCCTTCCACAGTAATGAAAATAATAAAGTTGTTATGATACAGCCTCATACTTGTTATGTTTGTGAATACGTGTTCAGAGGTTTCTTTTAAACAAACCTACGCACATGTATTATGAAAAATAGATTTGTAAGTGGAAACTAATGAAGCCAACATTAGTCTTAGAAGCTTTAGTAAATGAATTCAATATATTTCAATATATTTATTTGTTTGCTTGTCACAAAAAATTTTTAAAGCACCTAAATTATAAAAATTTGTTATTATATAATTAAATACATCAGAGTATTGACTTTCGAATTAGCCTATATTCAATAGACAAAGAATAATAGAACTATGAAAAACAGGGTGCCAAAAGTATGTCCTGCAATAAAAAAGACTTGGTTGCGGTTCCCACAACGTGATGTCATAATTATTATTCAGCTTTACGTAGTCAATCCCTTTTGCTGCCATTGAGGCTGCGCTTTTCTGTGACAATCAGTGCTGTTAAACCCAGAGAGTGCTAATAATAAACTAGAATTCTCGACAATCAACAATGCCCGGGATCGTGCTAACGCCCGACCAATACAAACACATATCTGGGTTAATTATGCTTTAATAAGTATACTGTCTTTGATAAAGGTAATGACATCAAATTGATGAAGTTGCAACCTGCAGTTGCATGGCCCTAGGACTACATGTATATGTCAATCACACTTTTGCGAGATCTTGCAATGCTTGAAATTAATTAGTCTGAATCGTGCCCTTCAACATCACAGTAAAAAGAAAGGGCTAGTGCATAATATCATCGGGAAAACATAGTATGGTGCTTCGAATCTGAGTTATTTATCATAGAAATAATATGTACTTGGAGAGCTAATGACACTGATTCCTTTGTCATCTTCGTTGGTTTTCTGGAGTTATCTTACTTTCGCCTGCCAGTAGCGTCATTATCGTACGTAGTTCATAAATATAAGCGGTAAGCAATAAAATAAGCGGTAAGAGCACACAACACCGAATATGAAAGCTGTATCGTCCCAATTTTCGAGCCTATAGGCTACCATTGAACATTTATGCAGTATAGCTATTTGAAAGTCTAATAAACATCAACCATTGTCTGTCTCACCATGTCAAACAATGGCTCATTCAAAAGCCAAAACTCTGATGCATTGAACTATATGATAAAAAATTATGTAATTTATGTCATTTAAAGCAGAATAAAGGTATCGATGTGTGAGATGAAGGAATAAGCACATGCATATTGTCTTTAGATGACGCCACAGAGGAGCAAGTTTCCCTTCCAAGGTTTGGCTTTGCTAGTACTAAGTTTTCTACTAGTTGGCACAGTGTGTGGTCTGATCTACTTGTCTATTCATGGCCAAGCTAGTTGCCAGCCTCAGCAAAAGGTTAAAACTGTAGACATAGAAGCTGATGTGACAGTAACATCTGGAAGCAATGAGGTAATCAATAATTTAAAGATGTACAATATGACTTCATAATCTCAGTATTTCACACTAAAACTAAGCATAGATTAAGTTACATGTTGTAACAACTATTTAGAGTGCAAATGCTTCTGAAACTTTATTCTAAGTAAAATGTTACTTTTTTCAGAAAGAAGAACACATCAGTTACGACCAGAACTCAAAAGTTGCTTACTACAAGGGAGCAGATGGCTCTTTCGAAGTTGATGATTTTAGCAAAGTAAGTTTTTAATTAAGATCAATCATTGAAAATATATTGATATGTAACTTTATTGGCAGTAATTTCATTCCAATTGGATAATTTTTACAGATTATGCTATAGAACAATCATAAAACAAAAAGGCAACAGTTAGCCACTAAAATTAAATAAGGAATTCAACAAAAAAGTAGTGTTCAAAATGCCTTTCTTTGCAAAGAGAACAGATATTAGGTGGAAAAGTGCTAAAGCAGCTAGCAAAGACATTTTCAAAATAGTTGCTAAGTATTGTATGCAAATTGTTCCCATCAAGTAAGTTGAAATGATTAGAAAACCTGTAACTGTCCTGTTAAAAATGAGAACATAAACCATGAAAGATCTTAAGACCTATAAAACATTTATTTTCTTGAAAGATTGTTCTTTAAAATATTTTTCATAAAATATAACAATATATAGTATATTCAAAATATATATTATTAAATTTATTATAACATTTTATTAAATAAAGGATGTTTCATTTTATATAATATGAAATACAACATCCTATATTTTCTTAAAATCTAGGACTCATATTATATTTATACATAATGGAAGCTACATGTATATACATTTTATTAAAAAATTTCATTTTATATTTTATTTAATCCTATAATTCATTAAAATATAGGATGCTTTAAATTAAAAAAATTAATTTAAAAATACTCAAAAACTAAGAACCTTGATGAAAAGGTGTGATTATCTTGACTAAAAGAATTTTATGTCATTGCAAGATTTAATTGTGAACCAAATATTATTCTTTCATGTCATGCGCTTTGTCTAAATAGGTTTTTTTAATTTATTCATTAATTTAACATTTGATCTAGCAATAAACAAAGCTTGTTAACAGCAATAAAGATGGCAATCATCAGCATTCAAAATGAAAGGCAATAAAAACAGCCTAGACACTTCCTCCAATCTAATAAAGAGTTCATTGTTTTCTTGTCTTTAATTTGATATATATGTTCTGCAATACTCTTCTTCGTGATTAAAAATACATAAAAGGTCATGTGAAAGTTATAAACCTGGTGGATTCTTAAACATGTTATTTTTAATGTCATTATTATAATTGTTTTTATTATTATATTATTATAGCATGTATTTATTGTAATAATTATCATCATTACCTACAATATCTCACTTTTGTAAAAATTCAGTGCATTAATGTAGGTATGTTTAATAAAAATAACAAAGTTGTTTAACAAAGTAGTGAAATAACTATCAGGCTTCAAGTAGAAAAACCATAGATTTTAGTATGAATGAAGATAAATGATGTCATAAATAGTAGGAAAACTGTATTAGATAATTTCAAAAAACAGGAACTACAAAGTAGAGTGTGTCTCATTGTAATATTTTAATCAACTAGTGACTACCTTTAATATAATAACAACAGTAAACATTAAATAGGTCTTTGACTATATACTACGCTGACTTCTCATACACTTCATTCAACACGTATCAAGTATTCTGTGTCTTTTATAGGAAATTCATATCATCAGGGCACCAGAAAACAAGGTTTGTTACGTGATTCCTGTAGGAGCCAATTCAAACTCTTATCAAGGGTTTGAGTTTTTTTCTCTATAATTCTAACCACGGAGTAGTTCAGGTTGATGGCTCAGTAGAAACTAATGTTGAAATTTTACCTGGAAAGATTGAGGACACCAGTTTCATACCTGATGGAGCTCATGAAGAGTATACCAATGGCTACCAGTGGATGGTCATAACAAGTTCTGCATCAGCTGGTAAGTACTTTGCATTCGTACCTTTTGGGTAGTGACTACTCTCACATGTATTGTAATTTCAGCCTTATAATACACTGTTGTCTCATTCAGTACCTTTTTAATGACATAAGCGGGTTCTATTTTAAAATCAATCTTTTTTCATTCAAGGTTATGTGGCTTGAACGCACAGCTTGAACGCTTCCAATAATAATATTTCTCCATATTATCGGCTAGTTTTTTTTAATACTTGAAATCATGATTTTAGTTTTTACATTCTATTTTATATTTTTATCAAGTTTGCATTATATTTAGAAGTTAAATCTTTTTGCAGATAATGGCAAGGTAAAGAGGGAAGCCGAAGATGGATTCGAATGCACATACTGCTATCTTTTCTACAGACTACGCGATAGCTTATACGAAAGCTGCTTCGACATCACCGGGTTTGATTTTTGCTATAAACTCTACCGAGAAAGTGAACGACCTGACTGGGTAGTTGATTATTCAGATGAATCCTAACCATCAGCATGTCATCTAAGAATAGTTGATTATCAAACCATAACAACTATTTGATTTACGTCATGAGAAGATACCATATTATTTTGCTAACACTAATCAACATCAATTATGCATCCAAATATGCTTTGACACTCTTCATCTGATATTTTCTTTTTATGGTTAACTTTTATTTTAGCTTGTGATAATATGCATGGGTTTATTACAAAACAAACATGACCGGTTCACAAAATAAAGTGACAAATTTAAACATCAGGCAGTAATCAAAGTTTTGCTAGAAATTCTTCTGTCATACAGCCCACGACCAAAGTTATATTGGAAAAAAGAAAGGGTACTGATGGTTAAGAAATGCAATATTAGCAGTCAAATGGCACTGCAGTGCAATAGGATAAATTCAATGGTAGCTGTAATGTACTGGACGTAGGTGTTATTATATACAACAAACAGCAAAAATGAAAGGAAAAGACTATATGATTATATTTTTCCCCCTGCAATAGGAGAAATGCAATATTGGCCAATATTAGAAGTTAAATGCACTGGTATTATTAGAATAACCAATATTATTAATATAGTAATAATAGAAAACCAATGTACAATTTTGTTTACATTTCAAAGCGTCATAGCTAACAATATCAAGAAGTTGTGATATTTGTATTTATATAGATTTTTAGATAATCTATTTAACAAAACTATTTACAAAAAATAATAACAGTAACATATTACCCATCATCGATGTTGTTAGTGTGACTATAACACTTCAACAGTCATCCAAACTTATAATTAAATATTGTAATAATTTCATAAGAATCATTAGAAAAAAATACCATCGTCATTTCCTTTACTTTCACTGCTTTGGGCATCAGCTAGAATACCAAAGCACTCAAAAGTTTCCAAAATGTCAGTTACTTTGAAATCGGCAAAAAAGAAACGATTTCTGTACTTCTACGTTAATTACAGAAACCTTCGGCAATTCTACAATCCTATAGACTGGTGAAATATGCACGTTATTTTTTTGTGAAATGCACCAGACTTAATGGTTCTATTCTCTGTCGCTCAGCGTTTTGTTTGCCAGTCTTAACTTTTATTGAACCATGCTTTTCAAGCGTTTTGTTACGATTTTCGGCCAAACTAATCTGTCCATTTGTGTATATCCCGATCAGATGGGTAAGTTTTAAGAGACTGTTGACAATTTACAAAGACTTGGTAACATATTTAAATAGGCTTATATGTGTTTTGTATCATTATTATACTTTAACGACTTTACAAAACGAAGGGTAAATTTGTTGATGAGATTTTGAAACAAGGGTTTGCGACGTTGTTGAAAAATAATTTTCGTAAGTGGTGTCCACATGCATTTATCATAAAAACTCTCCAACGTTCACTCCGCTCGTTTGGTATAATTGCTTGTTAATTTTAAACAAACAGTTTTTCTTTGAAAAATGTTGTGTATTGGCAGAGACTTAACATTAATGATAGCAATCACTGGGAAATAAATCAGGTGAATACAGGCCTTAGATGCTATCAGATGGAGTGAAAATTGGCTGTGTATAATCAGATACTGTAACACTTGGGTATATCTACTCTTATACAGTAACAATTGACTTTATATAATCATATACTGTAACAGTTGATTTTATTTCATCATATACCGCAACACGTGACTATGTCTCATCATATACTGTAACACTTGACTTTATCTCATCATATACTGTAACACTTGACTATATCTTATCATATACTGTACACTTGACTATATCTCATCATATACTGTAACATTTGACTTTATCTCATCATATACTGTAACACTTGACTATATCTTATCATATACTGTACACTTGACTATACCTCATCATATACTGTAACACTTGACTTTATCTCATCATATACTGTAACACTTGACTATATCTTATCATATACTGTACACTTGACTATACCTCATCATATACTGCAACACGACTATATCTTATCATATACTGTAACACTTGACTATGTCCTATCTCATCTGAATACTCTTTTTAAGCAACAGCATTGCCTTTCAGGCTAAATCAATCTTGAAAGTGTATAATCCTATGATGTATATATATACGCATAATTTATATATATATATATAATACATATAAATTATATAAATACATATTATAAATAAAAATTATAAATTTTGTATAAGAATATATCATATATACAGTCAAACATGGGTAACTCGCCCTCGGATAGCTCGAACACATGGTTAACTCGAGCGTTTTCTTTGGTCCGTTCCAACGTAATGATAAATTGCTTTAGATAACTCGACCTCAACTCTGTTAACTCGAACAGTTTTTTGCCCGACAGATACAAATCCCAACGGCTACCGAGACGGTTATTATCGCTTTTGAAAATCACTTTATTCGAAGCCATAGAGGTAAACCTCGACTTTTCGCTATTTATAGGCGTCGTTATTACAACCATCGGCAAAATATTTTTGTCAGTGACTTTTGTAAAGATTTGGTGAAATTTGATTTTTACCAAACATCCGCTTAGCGATGGTCTTTTGGAAGCAAGGAAAAGTGAAGTAACCTTCGCATAAACTTCAAGAAAAATCGGCAAAATTGATTTTGGTTAAAACGCTCAATAGAAAAAGATGTATTTTCTTCTGAGCATTTCAACAACGATCAAGTTTTGCCAATTTTAATCTAAAAAACGTCCTGACAATAACATCACTTCAAACAACAAACCAATCTCAGGGGATAAAAAATCTCCTATTCTTTTTAATAAAAAGGTTTTAAACTTTGCATTAGAAGACGCATTTAATTTGAAACAAGCCATTTATGCTTTTGATTTATAATTTAGTTTGTATATGTAGATGTATCTACTAATACAGAAATAAATACATGGACTTGTGTTAGTGCTCTGATAACTTGAACACCCTGATAACTCGAACACTTTCGCTCCGTCCCGTGAAGTTCGAGTTATCCATGTTTGACTGTATATAAATATAAATCATATATATATATATATACATATCATATATACGCATATATATATATATATCGTACAATTAAAACAAATTTTCATGCTATCTACAAAGACCTAAAATAAATACCAGAAATCTTATATCTTGACATCACTCAAAATATTGTCATGCAACTCAGTATTTACGACAGCTTTTTACACTGACACTACTCATGGTAAAAATATGGTGTTGCCATGTCTTGTGTCAGGTGTTCATGTCTGGTTCAGTTTAAGAGCCATTGTCAACTTGCAGAGTCAGCAAATTGCCATTCATGACCTCAAATCGACTTTTTTAATTAAAGGAAAAAAATTAGTGTGTTTCAAGAAAATAATGTAATCTGAAGCCATTGATACTGCAAAACTACTATTTTGTGCAGACAGCAATGTTCACCTCATAATAAACTATGCTACATGACTGCACATTGTACAGTCATGCGCATGATTGTACGTTGTAAAGTTATGTTCATGACTGTAAAACCATGTACATTTACGTGCACATTTATGTAAATTCACATATATGTACAGGTATGTACACATACAATGACTTTTGTTAAGAGGAGATCGTGACTGGAGACCAAATGTCTCGTATGATCGTCGAATATGTAGCCTCACGGAGTCAAGCATTTGAAAGCATTTTACTGAACATTCTGTTGGGCTTCAATATAACTATCTTCAATATTCTAAAATAATGATGGGCTTCAAACATGGTAAAGTTTGCAAGGTTCACAGCAAAGTCCAATATGACGTGAACATGTAGATGTTTACGCCCAGTTGCAAGTGTAAACACATGCAGCATGGCGTAAACATGTAGATATTCAGGCTGAAAGATAACATCTTGAAGAGTATGGCCAGGTCCAAAAATGCTATGGCGTTTGGCGGGCCACTGAGCTTGGTGCAAGTCAATGGGTTTGGCGCATAAAAAAAGACTTTCAGCAGCCTTCCTGGAGTGAGACACCAATTGTCTCACCTGATATCTAAGGTTTGCAGGTGAAAATAAATCAAGGTTATGAAGCAAAACTATATTGGAAAAGATGAATATTTTGAGAATAACTAGTTTATTGTACATAAAAAAATCTAATTGTGAAAAGCTATTTTTCGGTAACATATATTTGATGATAAATTTCTTTAAAATTTGAGAAAAGACCACTGTTTTTGACTTTCAATATAGGCCTGTTACCATTTAGAAGTGTCACCCAGTTCTTTGACACAAATAGGGAAGTTCTCTCAGTATGTGGCTTTAGCTTTTTGAAGCTTACTACTACTAGTTGGCATTGTGGGTGGTCTGAGCTACATGAATATAGATCAGATCACCTACATTGACATATATATCCAGAAATGGTTAAATGGTCAAATGGCCAGATAGCTTAGGCTGTGGACGGAGAGCGTGGTTTGACTGTTTCTGCCGGTCAAAAAAGCACCAAGTCCTGACATTGGCATTGTTGGCTAGCCAATAAACATAGATAATAGATTGGTTTATTTCTACCTGTAAAAACTCGAAAAACTTTATACCGACGGTCTTCATATAGACACCATTGCAATTTGTTTTTAAACTGTGTAGTAAGCAATTACAGTAAAGTAAGTTAAATTGATAATTTGTATTATAAAAAGAGCCATATGTCTGTCTGTCCGAAGCCATGATTTGATGTTGGGTAAAAGGATTGAGCTGATTAAGGAAATAGTAACTGGATTTGTACACTCAACAATCAGCTTCGTAGACTGAAATGGTAACTGGTATACCAATTTTTCACCAAGAACACATATTAGCACTTTGGCAGCCCCATGCCTCGTGAAAGGTTGCCATGTGTAATAGTTATGTACAAACTTATTCTTAGTTTGGAAAGATTGTTGTGTGGTGAAGATGGTAGTGGGCTTTGCTGAAAGCTGAGCATTTGCGGTTTGATTTTAGGACACACCAATTTTTTTACAGTCTTTTAGCGTGACTTCAGATAGGTGAATAGAAATGGCTCTTATTAGTTAATTTTTAGCCAAATGGCTGATTTTTTGACACTTTAAGGCAGATTAATTGAGCAGGAAAAACTCCTGACAGTTTTTTGCTCATAAAATAAATATTTTATACCCATGCACAGAATGCCAAATCACTCTTATGTGTTAGCTATAACTTATCTTTTGTCAACTTAAGGCCTGTTTTACTCTTTGTAGGTTCGAACACCGCCTGAGACTGTCATGGGTATGACTTTTAAAATTAGAACCTATGGTTTGACAACTCCTTTGGTTCTATGAGTTTGCATGACTTAAAGATGCACTTGTCCAACATTTTAGTAAATTCTATCAGAAAGTATTGTTACTTTTTTGGCCTTGTGATTTGTTTTTGATATTTGAGGTTATCTGATTGACGGGAGGTTTCAAGGTTAAGATCGGAAAAATTTGGTCGCAATTAAAACGCTCAAATCAAGTTAAAGTGTGATTATGACATTTATAGTTGCCAAGAGACTGACAGAATAGAAACTTGTAATACTGCAACTTGAATGCAATAGCTGATGTCAACTAAAGCACAAGTTCCTAACCTGGGGTACAAGTATCCCTGGGGGTAAATTTTAGAAATCTAGGGGGTACAATACAAGTTATAAGCCTTATAAACTTTTGGTTTGCTTGGCTTTAATTATTAGCAACTTTGCTGAAATCCCTTGCTATAGAGCTATTATTGGTATCATTTTGAAGCCAATAAGGTTTGCCATCCAAACAAACTTAGGCATAAATGATACAATGCTTATAATAATTATGATTGTAAGTAGACGGAGCCGGCTCAGCGGGTAGAGCTTTGTGTCATGACATAATGTCTAGCCGGTAGAGCTTTGTGTCATAACATAACATCTAGCCAGTAGACAGTTTATCTCCTGGTGATCTGTGAGTTTAGTAACAGCTCTGGCCTTTCACTAGTGGTAATGCTGTTTTATTTCATTGAACCCAACTCACAATAGTTACCAGCAGTTTAAATTTTGTATTAAAAGTAAAGAATTGAATACAAATTATATTATATTATCCAAAAGTATATTATAGTAGAAGACTAAAATCTATAAAATTTGGTCGAAATTAAAACGCTCAGATCAAGCGAAAGTGTGATTATGACATCTATAGTTGCAAAGAGACTGTCAGAATAGAAAATTAAATACTGCAACTTGAACATAATAGCTCATATCAACTAAAGCTGCGAAAACAACTAGTCGCCTCATAGTGACTTCATTTCGCATGAACTCTTTTTCTGAGCGTTTTAATTGCGATGAAGTTTTGTCAATTTTAATCTTGAAATCCTGGCTGTCAGATCACCTCACAAATCAAAAACAATCTCAAATGATAAAAAATATCGATGCTTTCTGATAAAATCAGCTAACAGTTTGTGAAAGTTCATCTCTAACTTGAGACAAAGTTTATAGTTTTCTGTTCAGGTTGTTGATAGGTTTATTTGTAATATCTATAGATCTAATTATATGTATGTTAGATAGTAATGTTGTTCTTATATCGTCCACGTTCTATTATTCTATGCTAGTAGGATATACTTTACTTCTTTTTTCTTTTCCCTGCTGGTTATAGTGTAGTCATTGCGGTATATAGACATACCAAATAAGTAGATGTTCAAACTTTTTATACTACTGTATGTATATATATATATATATATATATATATATATATATATATATATGTATATATATATCATATATACATAAATATTATCTATTGTATATATCATGTATACATACATGTATATATATATATATATAACAAATATTTATGCTGTCTAAGAAGGCCTAAAACAAATACCAGAAACTTATATTTTGACATCACTCAAAATATTGTCATGTAACTCAGTATTTACAGCAGCTTTTTGCACTGCCACTCCTCCTGGTAAAAATTTGGTGCTATCATGTCTTGTGTCAGGTGTCCATGTCTAGTTTAGCTAAAGCGCCATTGTCAACTTGCAGATTCAGAAAATCGCTATTCGTGACCACAAATCGACTTCCTTTATTAAAGCAAAGAACTAATAAGCACGAGTCAAAAAAAAAACATTGTAATCTGCAGCCATTAATACTGCAAAACAACTATTTTGTGCAGACAACTACGTTCACCTCATAATAAACCATGCTACATGACTGCACATTGTACAGTCATGTACATGATTATATGTTGTACAGTTACTTTAAATGACTGTATAACCATGTACATTGACATGCACATTTATGAACATGCACATATCTGTACAGGTATGTACATATACATTGACTTTTTTAAGAGAAGATCATGACTGGAGACCAAATGCTTCGTATCCACATCGAATATGTAGCCTCACGGAGTCGAGCATTTGAAAGCACTTTTACTGAACATCCAGCTGGGCATCAATATAATATCATCAATATTCTAAAATCAAAATGGGCTTCAAACATGGTAAAGTTTGCAAGGTTCACAGCAAAGTCCAATATGACAGGAACATGTAGATGTTTACGCCATGCTGCAAGTGTAAACACTTGCGGCATGGCGTAAACATGTAGATATTCAGAGTGAAACATACCCTCTTGAAGAGTAAGGTCAGCTCCAAAATTGCTGCGGCGTTAGGCAAAGAACTGAGCTTGGTGCAAGTCAATTGGTTTGGCATATAATAACAAACTTTCAGCAGCCTTCCTGGAGTGAAGTCACCATTTGCCTCACCTGATGTCTAAGGTTTGCAAGCTGCCAGTGAAAATTAATCTTGGTTATGAGGCAAAAATATATTGGAAAAGATGAATACCTTGAAAATAGCTAGTTTATTGTACATGAAAAAATCTAATTGCTAAAAGCTATTTATGGGTAAGATATAGTAGATGATAAATTTCTTTAAAATTCGAGAAAAGTCGACTATTTTCGACATCAATATAGGCCTGCTACAATTTAGAAGTGTCACCTAGTTCTTTGACACAAATGGGGAAGTTCTCCTTTGTGTGTGGGGCTTTAGCTTCTGTAAGCTTGATACTACTAGTTGGCATTGTGGGTCGTCTGAGCTACACGAATATAGATTAGATCACCTACATTGACATATATACCCAGAAATTGTCAAATGGCCAGATAGCTTAGGCTTTTGACGCAGAGCGTGGTTTGACTATTTCTGCCAGTTAAAATGCACTAAGTCTTTAAGGAAAACTCCTATACCGACGGTCTGCTTAGACACCATTGTTTTTAAACATTTGATTTTAATCGGTGTAGTAAGCAATTACAGTAAAGTAGATTAAATTGATAATCTCTATATATATATTTCTCAAAGTCCGTCGGTCAGAAATCCGGCTATAGATTTTAAAATCTTGGAATTTGAGGATTCAATCTTGAACCAAGCTGTTCACCAGTGTTACACCTAGCCCACTAGATTATGGAAGTCGAAGTGCTAACCAGCCAATATAAGTCGTTATCTCAGAGCAAAACATAACTGCTTTACGTTTGACTCGGGTCATAGCATAACGTCACGAGAAGCTGTTCGCTCACATTATTAAACTGGCGAATAGCAAAACTCTCACCACTACTTCTCATTGTTTATGAGAAAAAAACTTTGTTCTTGATATGTAATGTAGTTTGAAAGTTAGAATGGCAAATGTTGTAATATGTTAAATACAAATCAATTTTCTGTCCAAATACTCTTCTATTACACGGGCAACGCTAGGTGGCACAGCAAATTTGTATTATAAAAAGAGCCATCTGTCTGTTTGTCTGTCTGTCTGAAGCCATGATTTGATGTTGGGTAAAAGGATTAAGCTGATTAAGGAAATAGTAATTTTATTTGTACAATCAACCATCAACTTCGTTGACTGAAATGATAATCGGTATACCAATTGTTCACCAAGAACATGTATTAGCATTCTGGCAGCCCCTCGTGAAAGGTTGTCGTGTATAATAACTATGTACAAACTTATTCTTAATTTGGAAAGATTATTCTGTGGTGAAGATGGTAGTGTGCTTTGCTGAAAGCTGAGTACAGTCAAACATGGATAACTCGTCCACGGATAGCTCGAACACATGGTTAATTCGAACGGTTTCTTTGGTCCGTTCCCACGTAATGATAAATTGCTATAGATAACTCGAACTCAACACTGTTAATTCGACCTGTTTCTTTGCCCAACGGCTACCGAAACGGTTGTTATCGCTTTAGAAACTCACTTTATTTAAAGCCATAGAGGTAAACCTCATCTTTTCGTAATTCATAAGCGTTGTTATTACCACCATTGGCAAAATACTTTTGTCAACGAATTTTCTAAAGGTTTGGTCAAATTTGATTTATACTGCTACACGATGAATAGCACGGGCTTGCCGGGTCACGCGCGCAAGGATTTTTGCCACGCACATACAAAACAAAAGCAGCATGTTGTTTTGTATGTGCGTGGCAAAAATCCTTGAGTGCGTGACCCGGCTAGCCCGTGAGGAATAGTTTTCCGACGTTGATTCTGTGTTGAATCAACGTCGGAATGTTGAATGTTTAAAACGTCTTAAAAATTGTTGTAATCAAACGTATACGTTGTCTTAGCTAAAAAAACTATTCATCGTTTGACCTAAACACAGAATACGTGTGTACATTCAATAAGTGTCCATTCAAAAAGCGTGAGTGACATACAATGTACCGTAAAACCTCGTAAAACTTTTAATTGAACTGCCTCGGAGTGTTGCTCTTTACGAATCCCAGGTAAAATAAGGTAATCTTTGCATAAACTTCTAGAAAAATCGGCAAAATTGATCGTGGGTAAAACGCTCAAAAGAAAAAGATGTCTTTTATTTTGAGCATTTCAACAACGATCAAGTTTTGCCAATGTCAATCTAAAAAACGTCCTGGCAATAACATCACCTCAAGCAACAAACCAATCTCAAGTGATAGAAAAATCTCTATACTTTTTGATAAAAACGTTTTAAACTTTACATTAGAAGCATTTAATTTGAAACAAGCCATTTTTGCTTTTGATTTATATTATATTCTGCATATGTACATGTATCTACTAATAAATAAGTAAATACATGGACTTGTGACAGTGCTCTGATAACTTGAATTCTCTGATAATTCGAACGCTTTTGCTCGGTCCCGTGAAGTTCGAGTTATCCATGTTTGACTGTATTTGTAGTTTGATTTTAGGACACTGCAATCTTTTTTTACAATTTTTTAGCATGACTTCACAGATGTGAAAGTAAATGGCTCTTATTAAATTATTATTACCAGAATGGCTGATTTTTTGACGTCTTATGGCAGATTATCTAAGCAGGAAAAACCTGTGACAGTTTTTTGTTCATAGAATAAATATTTTATACTTATGCACAAAATGCCAAATCTCCCTCATGTGTTAGCTATAACTTATCATGTGTTAACTTAAGGCCTTTTTTACTCTTTGTAGGTTCAAACACCGTCTGAAACTGTCATACATGTAGGTATGACTTTCTAAAATTAGAACCTATGGTGTGACAACTCCTTTGGTTCTTCGATTTCTGATGACTTAAAGATGAACTTGCTTAACATTTTAGTAAATTCTACCAGAAGGTATTTTTACTTTTTATCATTTGTGATTGTTTTTGATGTGTGAGGTTGTCTGATTGCCGGGATGTTTCAAGATTAAAATCGATAAAATTTGGTCGCAATGAAACGCTCAGATCAAGCGAAAGTGTGATTATGACATCTATAGTTGCAAGAGACTGACAGAATAATGACGCGTAATACTGCAACTTGAACGCAATAGCTGATATCAACTAAAGCACAAGTTCCTAACCTGGGGTACAAGTATCCCTGGCGGCAAATTTTAGAAATCTAGGGGTACAATACAAGTTATAAGCCTTATAAACTTTTCGTTTGTTTGGCTTCAGTTATTATTAACTTAGCTAAAACCACTGCTATAGAGCTATTATTGGTACCATTTTGAAGCCAATTAAGTTTGCCATTCAGACAAACATAGGCATGAATGATACAATGCTTATTATGATTGTAAGTAGACGGAGCCAGCTCAGCGGGTAGAGCTTTGTGTCATGACATAATGTCTAGCGGGTAGAGCTTTGTGTCATGACATAACATCTAGCCAGTAGACAGTTTATCTCCTGGTGATCAGTTGGTTTAATAACATCTCTGTCCTTTCACTAGTGGTGATGTTGTTACATTTTATTGAATCCAACTCACAATATTTACCAGCAGGTTTAGTTTGTGTATTACAATTAAAGATTTTAATACAAATTATATTATAGTACCCTAAAGTATATAGATTATATTACAGTATCCCAAAGTATATTATAGAATAAGATTAAAATCGATAAAATTTGGTCTCAGTTAAATCAGCCTCATCAACATCAACACAGCTGAGGAACGGTTTTGCTTTAGTTATCACAAAGTGCGGGATTTTTCAATTGTAGCAATAGGATTTATTGCAGCCGATCACGAATAAGATAAAAAAGAAAGGAAACAAGAACGCAATGTAATATTTCTATTTACTAGCATTACGAAAGTAATATGAGCAGTCGATGCATAAACATATCTATCGCTTTCTTGATCCTGGCGATACGTAGCTTGTTTGTTGGGCTGTTCTCGTTTGGTTTAGTTTTTTTTTTAATTTAATTTGTTTCTCTTTCTTATTTTATTTATTCCAACCATAGGCTTTCAAGTTTTTTCTAAATAATAATGGTCCTACAGATCATTCGATGAGCTGGCTCTTGTGACGAAACTATTCTAGGACTTAATATAAATTAAAAACCCGCTGTTTTTTCACAGCTACTGGTAACATTGTTTTTGTTGACAACTAAACAAACAACAATTACTTTAATTAATTACAAAACAAATTACTATTATTACTTACAAATTACAAGAAACATGAACTGCTTTGTTACTACATGCAAGGTGTGTCAGTATGGGAATACATATCTCTGTTTATATCATATATATATAAGTTTATATATATATACACTTTGTGTATATATATACTTATGTACGTATATACGGTGTGTCAGTATGTGAACACATACATTTTTCTATACATAAATCAATACAAACAAATAAACACACCAATATTTATATTTTTTATAATAAAATGAACAATTATCTATGCAACACAAAAGATCTGAATCGGCTTCTGAATCAGATTATTTTTTAATAAGAAATGGTATATCGGATCAGTATTTGAATCGACTGGTGATGTCAGAATTGGGGCATCTTTAGTGTAACTCTAACTGTGAAACCATTAGCGAATAATGGCTAAAAATAGTTTGTTTTGCTACTATAACACAAAGCATTATTTGCTATAAATTTATATGATTTTAGTTCATTTCAGTGCTGAATTCATAAGGCGGCAATATCGTATAAAGTGGTATAGAAACCCATAGTAATTATCTAATGCAATCACTTCTTTGTAAAAAGCATCAAAAGCATCATCAGTGAAAAATAGTAGCAACCGAATATATTAACCTGTTAATATGGTAACTATGTTAATATGTTAACTTAGTAACTAAAGTTACGTACAATATCTTTAGTGCATTTTGTAGTCTAAATCTGAAAAAAAATTTAATATTACACAGTACTATGTGCAGAGTTTTTACCTTTGAGACAGACAGACGTCTAACAAGACAGACGTCTAACATAATCACTGAATCTAACTTAAATAAATTTAACTTACTAAAAACATACTTGAAGAAAGTTTTAGTAGGTATTTTACAAAATTTTTAACTAAAATTTGATCATTTATCTGTTTGCAAATCTGTTTTTACTATAACGGATTTGTAAACAGATAATGCATAACAATCGCCAAAGCTTAATTTCGTAAGAAATTATTGTTGATATCGTATGGCGGCAAACGTATTTGCCCTGGTAAGGTGAGAACAAAAAAGCATCGTTTTTTATAGTCAGGTGGAAAATATTTTATAACATGGGTATCATAACCGCTGGCATTATATGGTAATTAATACGTCATTTAGCGTTTGCAGTCGAAAAAGTGGCATAAGGTACGTGATGAAAGCAACGGAGTTGTAAGGGCCGTGTAGCTCAGTGGTTAAATGTGTAGTTAGAAATTTGTGGTCGCAATCCCTGGGAGTTCAAATTCAACACTAGGCGAGCATTTCATTGAAAGTATTTAATGGCAATAACCACTCAGACTGATTCACAGACATATAAAACTTTGAGATTTATATACATATTTTTATATACAAATTTACATAACTACATACTATAATAATTTTAACAATATTATATCATATTATATTATATACTATCGTAGTCTTATAATTTCAGCTCATTTTTCATAAACATCAAAGTCATGCTAAAAGTTTCCAAAATATAGTCTGGCAGATACCAAGTTGGTGTGCTTAAAGTTACTTGTTTATAGGTGCTGGTCAAGGTTGAGTTAAGTTAGTTACTCTTTTCAGAGACACAATAGTCGTTGCCTTAATGTTATATTGTAGGAATTTTTAGAGTTGTATAACAACTATGTACTTTCGGCCTGCACAATACACAATATAAATACTTATCAGAATACATTTTGCAATGCCTTAGGCTATTCGCTTATTGAGTTTTTTTTTAACTGAGATTCTATCATGCCACCACTGTTTGTGTATTATATTTCGTGTGTACATAGTTCAAATACCCCTTTATGACGACTCATGTCTGCATAAGTTGGAGTGTTATATCGGTAGGATGTAGTTCTGTCATGACCAATTTTATTAGTGTTCAAAAAAGCACTATCAAAATTCTGACAGAGAGAGCTGTCTGATTGAGGTGTTCGGCAGACATCTTACTGATGAACTTAGAGAGAAAAAGATTTGTGTTGCTAATGAACTTTGAATCATATAAAAAAAATTATTTATATTACTCTAATAATTTAACTGGCTTAACGAGGTAAGAGCTACTTATTTGAATTTTTTCAGTTGTGTAGAAGTCTCTGATTTATATACACAGTGAATTAAAAATACCTACTAATGAGTTAATGCGCTTGACAAGAGAAGAAGACTCTCAGTAAAACTTGGCGTAAGCTCAAGCTAATCGGATGAGATTCCAAGAAGCATAATAAGCATACATCATTAACCAGTAATCATTAACACGTGATATATAGTACAGCCAATCTGGTTGAGTCTTCCTGGAGTATAAAATTGTAAGCCATCTGATCACCGGTCAGTTTTGTGGTAAACAGCCTGCAGGATGGATGGTGAAAAAATCTTAGTGAGTATTCATATACTATTTTATTGGCAATAGTTTTATCTCAAACAGAATGTTTACCAAATTATTTTGCAAGACAATCAAAAAAGAGCAGGTAGCTAACCAATCAAAGAATTGGTTCAGCACATCAGAAATATTCAGCGCAAAGCCTCGGATTTTAGCCTTCCACAGTAAAGGTTTTGTTACATGCTGTTCGCGTAGTGTTGAAATGTAAATAATAAAGTTGTTATGATATAGCCTCATGTTTGTTATGATTTAGAATACGTGTGCAGAGTTTCATTTTAAACAAACCTGTGTATTATGAAAAATATATTTGTAAGTGAAAACTAATGAAGCCAACATTAGTTTTAGAAAAATTTGTAAATAACTTCAATGCGTTTAAGTGTATTTATTTGTTTTCTTGTCACAAAAAACTTTTAAAGCGCATTAATTATAGAATTTTTCTATTATATAAATCAATACGTCAGTCTTGGCATTCGAATGAGCCTATATTTAATACAAAAAGAATAATAGTACTATGAAAACAGGGTGTCAAAAGTGTGGCCTGCAATATAAAGACACTCGGTTGTGGTTCCCACAATAGATATCATAATTCATATTTAGCCTTAGGTAGTCAATCCGTTTCGCTGCCATCAAAACTGCGCTTTTTTTGTGACAACCGGTGTTGTTAAACCCAGAGAGTGCTAAAAATAAACTAGGATTCTAAATATCCAATAATGCCCAGGATCGTGCTAACGCCAATACAAACACATGTTCTGGATTAATTAATTATGCTTCAATAAGTGTACTGTTATTGATCAAGGTGAAATCACATTGATTAAATTGTGGCCTACTGCAGTTGTTGGGCCATAGGACTATATGTCAATCACACTTTCGGCAAGATCACGCAATGCTTGACATTAATTACTCTCAGTTGTGCCCCTCAACATCACAAAAAGGGAAGGCTAGTGCATAATATCTTCGAGGAAAGATAGTTTGGTGCTTGGAAGCTGAGTTATTTATTATAGAAATAATCTGTACGTGGAGAGCTAATGACACTGATTCTTTTGTCATCTTAATTGGTTCTCTGGAGTTGCCCTACTTTTGCCTGCCACTAGCGTCATTATCGTAGTTGATAAATATAAACGTTAAATATAGAACATGAAAATTGTGTCATCATAATTGTCGAGCCTAAACCATTGAACATTTATTCGGTACAGCTCCAGGGAAATCTTATAAACACCAACTAATGTCTGTCTCACCATGTCAAACAATGGCTCATTCGAAAGCCAAGACTCTAAGGTATTGAAATATAATTATGATAAAAATTATGTAATTTGTGTGCTTTAAAGTAGAATAATGGTATCGATTTGTGAGCTGAAGAAATAAGCACATGCATTGTATATTGTCTTTAGATGTCGTCACAGAAGAGCAAGTTTCCCTTCCAAGGGTTGGCTTTGCTAGTACTAAGTTTTCTACTAACTGGCACAGTGGGTGGTCTGATCTACTTATCTATCCATGGCCAAGCTAGTTGCCAGCCTCAGCAAAAGGTTAAAACTGTAGACATAGAAGCTGATGTGACAGTAACATCTGGAAACAATGAGGTAATTAATACTTTAAAGATGTACAATATGACTTCACAATCTCAGTATTTCACACTAAAACTAAGCATAGATTAAGTTACGTGTTGTAACAACTATTTAGAGTGCAAATGCTTCTGAAACTTTATTGTAAGTGCAGTGTTACTTTTGTCAGAAAGAAGAACACATCAGTTACGACCAGAACTCAAGAGTTGCTTACTACAAGGGAGCTGATGGCTCTTTCGAAGTTGATGACTTTAGCAAGGTAAGTTTTTAATTGCGATCAATCATTTGATATATATTGATATGTAATTTTATTGGCAGTAATTTCACTTCAATTAGAAATCTTTTACAGATTATGCTATAGAACAATCATAAAACAAAAAGGCAACAGTCAGCAACTAAAATCAAATAAATAATTTAACTTAATTTAAAATACCTTTTTTTGCTCAGAGAACAGATATTAGGTGGGAAAGTGCTAAAGCAGCTAACAAAGATGTTTTCAAAATGGTTGCTAGGTATTGTATGCAAAATGGTTGCTAGGTATTGTATGCAAATTGTTCCCATCAAGTAAGGTGAAATGATTAGAAAACCGGTAACTGTCCTGTTAAAAATGAGAACACAAACCATGAAAGACTTTGAGACCTATAAAACGTTTATTTTTCTAAAAGATTTTACTTTAGAATACTTTTCATAAAACAAAATAATATATCTGGTATTTATAATATATATTATTATGTTTATTATAACAGTTTATTAAATATAGGATTTTATATATAATATGAAATTTAAAATGCTATATTTTTATTGAAACATAGGATTTGTAGAATGTGAAATTTCTAGTATAAAATATAATAGGACTCATATTATATTCATACATAATGGAGGCTACATACATTTTATTAAAATACTTCATTTTATATTTTATTTAATCCCATAATTCATTAAAATATAGGATGCTTTAAATTAAATAATTAATTTTAAAAATACTCAAAAACTGAGAACCTTGATGAAAAGTTGTGATTATCTTGACTAAAAGATTTTCATGTCATTGCAGAATTTGATTGCGCACCAAATATTAACTTTTCCTGTCATGCACTTTGTGTAAATGTTTTTTTTAATTTGTTTGTGTTTTAAAATTGACCTACAGATTAAAAAATATTTTCTTTCAACACGGTACCAAGGTACTTTCATAGTGTTAACAGTGTTAACATATCATGCTAACAGCCCAAAAGATGGCAATCAGTTATTGTGAAGTGGCAAAATTAAGTGTAAAGATAGTGTAAAGTTATTGTAATATTTATCATCATTACTTATTTCACTTTTGTCAAAAATCAGTGCATTAATGTAAGTATTCTTTATAAAGATAACAAAGTTGGTTAACAAAGTAGTGAAATAACTATCAGGCTTCAAGTAGAAAAACCATAGATTTTAGTATGAATGAAGATAAATGATATCATAAATAGTAGGAAAACTGTATTAGATAATTTCGAAAAACAGGAATTATAAAGAAAAGTGTGTTTCGTTGTAATATTCTAATCAATGAGTGACTAGTTTTAATATAATAACAACAGTAAACATTAAATTAGCAATTGACTATACTACGCCTTCTCATACACGTCTTTCAACACGTATTAAGGATTTAGTCTTTTGTATAGGGAATTCATATCATCAGGGCACCAGGGAACAAGGTTTGTTACGTGATTCCTGTAGGAGCCAATTCAAACTCTCATCAAGGATTTGAGTCTTTTCTCAAAAATTCCAACCACGGAGCGGTTCAGGTTGACGGCTCAGTAGAGAATGAAGTTCAAATTTTACCTGGAAAGATTGAGGACACCAGTTTCATACCTGATGGAGCCCATGAAGAGTGTACCAATGGCTACCGGTGGATGGTTGTAACAAGTTCTGCATCAGCTGGTAAGTACCTTGCATTCGGGCCTTTTGGGTAATGACTACTCTCACCTGTATTGTATTGCCAGCCTTATATTACACTTTTATCTCATTCATTACTTTTTTAATGACTTAACCCGGTTCTACTTTTTCATAATCAAAGTGTTTTTTTTTAAAGTTAAGCAGCTTAATTGCTTTCAACAATAATAATTCTCCATATTATCAGCTAGTTTTTTAATACTTGAAATCATGATTTTAGTTTTTTCATTTTAATTTAGATTTCTATTAAGTTTGCATCACTATTTAGGAGTTACAATCTTTTTAAATCATTTTGCAGATAACGGCAAGGTAAAGAGGGAAGCTGAAGATGAACTTGATACTGGATGCAAATACTGCTATCATTTCAACAAAGATGACGGTAGCTTATACGAAAGCTGCTTCGTAATCGCCGAATTTGATTTTTGTTATCGTGTCTACCTAGAAGGTGACCGACCCGACTGGGTAGTTGATTCTCATTCTCAAAATGAATCAACTATCAAACCATAACAACTATGTGATATATGTCGTGAGAAGATACCATATTACTTTGTTAACATTAATCAGCATCAATTATCCATCCAAATATGCTTTGACACTTTTCATCTGATATTTTCTTTTAATTGTTAACTTTTATTTTAACTTGTGATAATATGCATGGGCTCATTACAAGACAAACTTGACTGGTATACAATATAAAATGACAAATTTAACTGTCATACAGTAATTAAAGTTTCATAACTGTTTGATAATTTTAAATAATTAGTTATTCATTGTAATGTTTTGTGCATTGGCAGAAGCTAAGCATTAATGCTCGTAATCACTGTGAAATAAATCAGTTGAATACGGCCGAAGATGTTATCAGATGCAGTAAAAATTGGCGGTGTATTATCATATACTGTAACACTTGACTTTATCTCATCATATGCTGTAACACTTGACTTTATCTCATCACATACTGTAACACTTGACTATATCTCATCATATGCTGTAACACTTGATTATATCTTATCATATACTGTAACCCTTGACTAAATCTTATCATATACTGTAACATTTGAGTATATCTTCTCATATACCGTAATGCTTGACTATATATAATCATATACTGTAACACTTGACTATGTCTTATCCCATCTGAACTCTGTTTTTAAGCAACAACATCGCCTTTCAGGCTAAAACAATCTTTTGAGTGTATAATCTCATGATGTATATATATAACGTATATATAATATATTTATATAAGCTATATATACATATTATATATATTTGTTATATAAACATACTAAATATCATTTATATTTATATATTTATTTATATACCTACATATATGATATATTATATTATAGCTGAATGGCCATTGTCAACATGCATAGTCAGAAATTGCCATTCATGACCAAAAAATGCACAAATCGACTTCCTTATTTAAAGCAAAGAATAAATAAAAGTGTTTGTAATCTTTTTGTAATCTGCAGCCATTAATACTGCAAAATGACTATTTTGTGCAGACAGCTATGTTCACCTTATAATAAACCATGATACATGACTGCACATTGTACAGTCACGTACATGATTTTATGTTGTACAGTTATGTTCTTGACTGTATAATCATGTACATTGACATGCACATTTATGTACATGTACATATATGTACAGGTATGTACATATAGATTGACCTTTGTTGAGAGAAGATCGTGACTGAAGTATAAATGTCTCGTATATACGTGGAATACGCAGCCTCACGGAGTCAAACGTTTGAAAGCACTTTTACTGAACATCCAGTTGGACTTTCTAAAATAAAAGTTGGCTTCAAACATAGGAAAGTTTGCAAGATTCCTTGCAAAGTCCAATGTGAGGTGAAAATGTAGATTTTTACGTCATGTTGCAAATGTAAACACTTGCAACATGACATAAACATGTAGATATTCAGGCTGAAAGACACCATTTCGAAGAGTATGGCCAGCTCCACAATTGCTGCTGCGTTGGGCAAGCAACTGAGCGTTGCGCAAGTTAATGGGTTTGGCATATAAGAAAAAACTTTCAGCAGCCTTCCTGGAGTGAGTCATCATTTGCCTCACCTGATGTCTAAGGTTTGCAAGCTGCCAGTGAAAATAAATCGTGGGAATGAGGCAAAACTACATTGGAAAAGATGAATACCTTGAGATTAGCTAGTTTATTGTACATGAAAAAATCTAATTGCTAAAAGCTATTTATGGGTAACATATAAATGATGATAAACTTCTTTAAAATTAGAGGAAAGACCACTGTTTTTGACCTTCAATATAGGCCTGCTACAATTTACAAGTGTCACCCATTTCTTTGACACAAATGGGGAAGTTCTCCTTCCAGTGTGTGGCTTTAGCTTTTTTAAGCTTCCTACTACTAGTAGGCATTGTGGGTGGTCTGAACTACACGAATATAGAATAGATCACCTACATTGACATATATATCCAGAAATGGTCAAATGGTCAACTGACCAGGTAGCTTAGCCTTTGGACGCAGGGCCTGGTTTGACTGTTTCTGCCACAGAAAAGTGCTAAGTCTTGACATTGGCATTGTTGGCTAGCCAACTAGCGAAGATAATAGATTGGTTTAATTCTACCTGTAAAACTCGAAAAATCTAATACTGACGGTCTTTATGGACACCATTGCAATTTTTTAAGCTGTGTATTAAGCATTTACAGTAAAGTATGTTAAATTGATAATTTGTATTATGAAAAGAGCCATCTGTCTGTCTGTCTGTCTGAAGCCATGATTGGATTTTAGATAAAAGTATTAAGCTGATTAAGGAAATAGTAATTGTATTTGTACACTCACTATCAGCTTCGTAGACTGATATGGTAACTGGTACACCAATTGTTCACCAAGAACATGTATTAGCACTTTGACAGCTCCATGCCTCGTGAAAGGTTGTCATGTGTAATAACTATGTACAAACTTATTCTTTTTTTGGAAATATTGTTGCATGGTGAAGATGGTAGCATGCTTAGCTGAAAGCTGAGCATTGTGGTTTGATTTTAGGACACTGCAATCTTTTTTACAATTTTTTAGCATGACTTCACAGATGTGAATGTAAATGGCTCTTATTAAATTATTATTACCGGAATGGCTGATTTTTTGACGTCTTATGGCAGATTATCTGAGCAGGAAAAGCCCGTGACAGTTTTTTGTTCATATAATAAATATTTTATACTTATGCACAGAATACCAAATCTCTCTCATGTGTTAGCTATAACTTATCATGTGTCTACTTAAGGTCTGTTTTACTCGTTGTAGGTTCGAACATCGTCTGAGACTGTTACGAGTATGACTTTCTAAAATTAGAACCTATGGTGTGACAACTCCTTTGGTTCTATGATTTTGCATGACTTAAAGATGCACTTGCACAATATTTTAGTAAATTATATCAGAAGGTATTTTTACTTTTGTATCATTTGTGATTGTTTTTGATGTTTGAGGTTATCTGATTGCCGGGATGTTTCAAGATTAAAATCGATAAAATTTGGTCGCAATAAAACGCTCAGATCAAGTGAAAGTATGATTATGACATCTATAGTTGCAAGATACCGACAGAATAGAGACGTGTATTACTGCAACTTGAATACAATAGCTGATATCAACTAAAGCACAAGTTCCTAACCTGGGGTACAAGTATCCCTAGCGGCAAATTTTAGAAATCTAGGGGTACAATACAAGTTATAAGCCTTATAAACTTTTCATTTGTTTGGCTTTAGTTATTATTAACTTTGCTGAAATCCCTGATATATAGCTACTATTGGTACCATTTTGAAGCCAATTACGTTTGCCATTCAGACAAGCATAGGCATGAATGATACAATGCTTATTATGATTGTAAGTAGATGGAGCCAGCTCAGCAGGTAGAGCTTTGTGTCATGACATAACGTCTAGGGGGTAGAGCTTTGTGTCATGACATAACATCTAGCCAGTAGACAGTTTATCTCCTGGTGATCAGTTGGTTTAATAACAGCTCTGTCCTTTCACTAGTGGTGATGTTGTTACATTTTATTGAATCCAACTCACAATATTTACCAGCAGTTCTAGTTTGTGTATTACAATTGAAGATTTTAATACAAATTATATTATAGTATCCTAAAGTATATAGATTATATTATAGTATCCCAAAGTATATTATAGAATAAGATTAAAATTGATAAAATTTGGTCTCAATTAAATCAGCCTCATCAACATCAACACAGCTGAGGAACGGTTTAGCTTTAGTTATCACAAAGTGCGGATTTTTCAATTGTAGCAATAGGATTTATTGCAGCCGATCACGAATAAGATAACAAAGAAAGGAAACAAGAACGCAATGTAATATTTCTATTTACTAGCATTACGAAAGTAATATGAGCAGTCGATGCATAAACATATCTATCGCTTTCTTGATCCTGGCGATACGTAGCTTGTTTGTTGGGCTGTTCTCGTTTGGTTTAGTTTTTTTTAATTTAATTTGTTTCTCTTTCTTATTTTATTTATTCCCACCATAGGCTTTCAAGTTTTCTAAATAATAATGGTCCTACAGATCATTCGATGAGCTGGCTCTTGTGACGAAGCTATTGTAGGACTTAATATAAATTAAAAACCCGCTGTTTTTTCACAGCTACTGGTAACATTGTTTTTGTTGACAACTAAACAAACAACAATTACTTTTATTATTTACAAAACAAATTACTATTATTACTTACAAATTACAAGAAACATGAACTGCTTTGTTACTACATGCAAGGTATGTCAGTATGTGAACACATACACTTTTCTTTTAATAAATCAATACAAACAAATAAACACACCAATATTTATATTTTTTATAATAAAATGAACAATTATCTATGCAACACAAAGGATCTGAATCGGCTTCTGAATCAGATTATTTTTCAATAAGAACTGGTATATCGGATCAGTATTTGAATCGACTGGTGATGTCAGAATTGGGGCATCTTTAGTGTAACTCTAACTGTGAAATCATTAGCGAATAATGGCTGAAAACAGTCTGTTTGGCTACTATAACACAAAGCATTATTTGCTGTAAATTAATATGATTTTAGTTCATTTCAGTGATGGATTCATAAGGCGGAAATATCGTATAAAGTGGTATATAAACCCACAGTAATTATCTAATGCAATCACTTCTTTGTAAAAAGCATCAAAAGCATCATCAGTAAAAATAGTAACAACCGAATATGTTAACCTGTTAATATGTTAACTATGTTAATATGTTAACTATGTTAATATGTTAACTTAGTAACTAAAGTTACGTACAATATCTTTAGTGCATTTTGTAATCTAAATCTGAAAAAAGATTTAATTTTACACTGTACTATGTTCAGAGTTTTTACCTTCAAGACAGTCATCTAACATAACCACTGAATCTAACTTAAATAAATTTAGCTTACTAAAAACATACTTGAAGAAAGTTTTAGTATGTATTTTAGTGAATTTTTAACTAAAATTTGATCATTTATCTGTTTGCAAATCTGTTTTTACTATAACGGATTTGTAGACAGATAACGCATAACAATCGCTAGAGCTTAATTTCGAAAGAAATTATTGTTGATATCGTATGGCGGAAAACGTATTTGCCCTGGTAAGGTGAGAACAAAAAAAGCATCGTTTTTTATAGTCAGGTGGAAAATATTTTATAACATGGGTATTGTAACCCGCTGGCGTAATATGGTAATTAATACGTCATTTAGCGTTTGCAGTTGAAAAAGTGGCATAAGGTACGTGATACAAGCAATGGAGTTGTAAGGGCTGTGTAGCTCAGTGGTTAAATGTGTAGTTAGAAACTTGTGGTCGCAATCCCTGGGAGTTCAAATTCAGCACTAGGCGAGCATTTCATTCAAAGTATTTAATCGCAATAACCACTCAGACTGATTCACAGACATATAAAACTTTGAGATTTATATACATATTTTTATATACAAATTTACATAACTACATACTATAATAATTTTAACAATATTATATCATATTATATTATATACTATCGTAGTCTTATAATTTCAGCTCATTTTTCATAAATATCAAAGTCATGCTAAAAGTTTCCAAAATATAGTCTGGCAGATACCAAGTTGGTGTGCTTAAAGTTACTTGTTTATAGGTGCTGGTCAAGGTTGAGTTAAGTTAGTTACTCTTTTCAGAGACACAATAGTCGTTGCCTTAATGTTATATTGTAGGAATTTTTAGAGTTGTATAACTATGTACTTTTGGCCTGCACAATACACAATATAAATACTTATCAGAATACATTTTGCAATGCCTTAGGCTATTCGCTTATTGAGTTTTTTTTTAACTGAGATTCTATCATGCCACCACTGTTTGTGTATTGTATTTCGTGTGTACATAGTTCAAATACCCCTTTATGACGACTCATGTCTGCATAAGTTGAAGAGTTATTCCGCCAGGATGTAGTTCTGTCATGACCAATTTTATAAGTGTTCAAAAAAGCACTATCAAAATTCTGACAGAGAGAGCTGTCTGATTGAGGTGTTCGGCAGACATCTTACTGATGAACTTAGAGAGAAAAAGATTTGTGTTGCTAATGAACTTTGAATCATATAAAAAAATTATTTATATTACTCTAATAATTTAACTGGCTTAATGAGGTAAGGGCTACTTATTTGAATTTTTTCAGTTGTGTAGAAGTCTCTGATTTATATACACAGTGAATTACAAATACCTACTAATGAGTTAATGCGCTTGACAAGAGAATAAGACTCTCAGTAAAACTTGGCGTAAGCTCAAGCCAATCGGATGAGATTCCAAGAAGCATAATAAGCATACATCATTAACCAGTAATCATTAACACGTGATATATAGTACAGCCAATCTGGTTGAGTCTTCCTGGAGTATAAAATTGTAAGCCATCTGATCACCGGTCAGTTTTGTGGTAAACAGCCTGCAGGATGGATGGTGAAAAAATCTTAGTGAGTATTCATATACTATTTTATTGGCAATAGTTTTATCTCAAACAGAATGTTTACCAAATTATTTTGCAAGACAATCAAAAAACAGCAGGTAGCTAACCAATCAAAGAATTGGTTCAGCACATCAGAAATATTCAGCGCAAAGCCTCGGATTTTAGCCTTCCACAGTAAAGGTTTTGTTACATACTGTTCGCGTAGTGTTGAAATGTAAATAATAAAGTTGTTATGATATAGCCTCATGTTTGTTATGATTGAGAATACGTGTGCAGAGTTTCATTTTAAACATACCTGTGTATTATGAAAAATATATTTGTAAGTGAAAACTAATGAAGCCAACATTAGTTTTAGAAAAATTTGTAAATAACTTCAATGCGTTTAAGTGTATTTATTTGTTTTCTTGTCACAAAAAACTTTTAAAGCACATTAATTATAGAATTTTTCTATTATATAAATCAATACGTCAGTCTTGGCATTCGAATGAGCCTATATTTAATACAAAAAGAATAATAGTACTATGAAAACAGGTTGTCAAAAGTGTGGCCTGCAATATAAAGACACTCGGTTGTGGTTCCCACAATAGATATCATAATTCATATTTAGCCTTAGGTAGTCAATCCGTTTCACTGCCATCGAAACTGCGCTTTTTTGTGACAACCGGTGCTGTTAAACCCAGAGAGTGATAATAATAAACTAGGATTCTAAATATCCAATAATGCCCAGGATCGTGCTAACGCCAATACAAACACATGTTCTGGGTTAATTAATTATGCTTCAATAAGTGTACTGTTATTGATAAAGGTAGTGAAATCACATTGATCAAATTGTGGCCTACAGTTGCTGGGCCATAGGACTATATGTCAATCACACTTTCGCGAGATCACCCATTGCTTGACATTAATTAATCTCAGTTGTGCCCCTCAACATCACAAAAAGGGAAGGCTAGTGCATAATATCTTCGAGGAAAGATAGTTTGGTGCTTGGAAGCTGAGTTATTTATTATAGAAATAATCTGTACATGGAGAGCTAATGACACTGATTCTTTTGTCATCTTCATTGGTTCTCCGGAGTTGCCCTACTTTTGCCTACCACTAGCGTCATTATCGTAGTTGATAAATATAAACGTTAAATATAGAACATGAAAATTGTGTCATCATAATTGTCGAGCCTAAACCATTGAACATTTATTCGGTACAGCTCCAGGGAAATCTTACAAACACCAACTAATGTCTGTCTCACCATGTCAAACAATGGCTCATTCGAAAGCCAAAACTCTAACGTATTGAAATATAATTATAATAAAAAATTATGTAATTTATGTGTTTTAAAGTAGAATAATGGTATCGATTTGTGAGCTGAAGAAATAAGCACATGCATATTGTCTTTAGATGTCGTCACAGAGGAGCAAGTTTCCCTTCCAAGGATTGGCTTTGCTAGTAGTAAGTTTTCTACTAACTGGCACAGTGGGTGGTCTGATCTACTTATCTATCCATGGCCAAGCTACTTGCCAGCCTCAGCAAAAGGCTAAAACTGTAGACATAGAAGCTGATGTGACAGTAACATCTGGAAACAATGAGGTAATCAATACTTTTAAGATGTACAATATGACTTCACAATCTCAGTATTTCACACCAAAACTAAGCATAGATTAAGTTACATGTTGTAACAACTATTTAGATTGCAAATGCTTCTGAAACTTTATTTTAAATGAAGTGCTACTTTTGTCAGAAAGAAGAACACATCAGTTACAACCAGAACTCAAAAGTTGCTTACCACAGGGGAGCAGATGGCTCTTTCGAAGTTGATGACTTTAGCAAGGTAAGTTTTTAATTGCGATCAATCATCTGATATAATTATATTGATATGTAACTTTATTGGCAGTAATTTCACTTCAATTAAAAATCTTTTACAGATTATGCTATAGAACAATCATAAAACAAAAAAGGCAACAATCAGCCACTCGAATCAAATAAATAATTTAACTTAATTTAAAGTACCTTTTTTGCTCAGAAAACAGATATTAGGTGAAAAAGTGCTAAAGCAGTTAGCAATGATATTTTCAAAATGGTTGCTAGGTATTGTATGCAATTTTTTCACATCAAGTAAGTTGAGATGAATTAAAAACCTGTAACTGTCCTGTTAAAAATGAGGACACAAACCATGAAAGACTATGAGACCTATAAAATGTTTATTTTTCTAAAAGCTTTTACTTTAGAATACTTTTCATAAAAAAAATAATATATTGTATTTATAATATATATTATTATGTTTATTATAACAGTTTATTAAATATAGAATTTTATATATAATATGAAATATAAAATCCTATATTTTTATTAAAATATAGGATTTGTGGAATTTGAAATTTCTAGTATAAAATATAATAGGACTCATATTATATTTATACATAATGGAGGCTACATACATTTTATTAAAATACTTCATTTATATTTTATTTAATCCTATAATTCATTAAAATATAGGATGCTTTAAATTAAAAAAATTAATTTAAAAATACTCAAAAACTAAGAACCTTGATGAAAAGTTGTGATTATCTTGACTAAAAGATTTTCGTGTCATTGCAAGATTTAATTGTGAACCAAATATTATCTTTTCCTGTCATGCTCTTTGTGTAAATGTTTTTTTTAATTTGTTTGTGTTTTAACAATTGACCTACAAAATAAAAAAAATTTTCTTTCAACATGGTACCAAGGTACTTTCATAGTGTTAACACTGTTAAAATATTGTGCTAACAGCACAAAAGATGGCAATCGGTTATTGTGAAGTGGCAAAATTAAGTGTAAAGATAGTGTAAAGTTATTGTAATATTTATCATCATTACTTATTTCACTTTTGTCAAAAGTCAGTGCATTAACGTAAGTATTCTTTATAAAGATAACAAAGTTGGTTAACAATGTAGTAAGTTAACTATCAGGCTTCAAGTAAAAAAACCATAAATTTTAGTATGAATGAAGATAAATGATATCATAAATAATAGGAAAATTAAATTAGATAATTTTGAAAAACAGGAATTATAAAGTAGAGTGTGTCTCGATGTTATATTCTAATCAATGAGTGACTAGTTAACATTAAATTAGCCATTGACTATATACTTCACTGACTTCTCATACACTTCTTTTAACACATATTAAGTATTCAGTCTTTTGTATAGGGAGTTCATATCATCAGGGCACCAGGGAACAAGGTTTGTTACGTGATTCCTGTAGGAGCCAATTCAAACTCTCATCAAGGATTTGAGTCTTTTCTCAAAAATTCCAACCACGGAGCGGTTCAGGTTGACGGCTCAGTAGAGAATGAAGTTCAAATTTTATCTGGAATGATTGAGGATACCAGTTTCATACCTGATGGAGCCCATGAAGAGTGTACCAATGGCTACCGGTGGATGGTCGTAACAAGTTCTGCATCAGCTGGTAAGTACCTTGCATTCGGGCCTTTTGGGTAATGACTACTCTCACCTGTATTGTATTGTCAGCCTTATATTACACTTTTATCTCATTCATTACTTTTTTAATGACTTAACCCGGTTCTACTTTTTCATAATCAAAGTTTTTTTTAAAGTTATGCAGCTTAATTGCTTTCAACAATAATAATTCTCCATATTATCAGCTAGTTTTTTAATACTTGAAATCATGATTTTAGTTTTTTCATTTTAATTTAGATTTCTATTAAGTTTGCATCACTATTTAGGAGTTACAATCTTTTTATAAATCATTTTGCAGATAACGGCAAGGTAAAGAGGGAAGCCGAAGATGAAGTTGATACTGGATGCAAATACTGCTATCATTTCAACAAAGAAGACGGTAGCTTATACGAAAGCTGCTTCGAAATCGCCGAATTTGATTTTTGCTATAAACTCTACCGAGAAGGTGAACGACCCTACTGGGTAGCTGATTTTACATATACATCAACTATCAACCCATAACAACTAAACTATTTGATTTACGTCATGGGGAAGATCTGTTGTAAGAAGATATGTTGTAAGAAGATGTATGAAGATACCATATTATTTTGTTAACACTAATCAGCATCAATTATGCATCCAAATATGCTTTGACACTTTTCATCTGATATTTTCTTTTAATTGTTAACTTTTATTTCAACTTGTGATAATATGCATGGGCTCATTACAAGACAAACTTGACTGGTCTACAATATAAAATGACAAATTTAACTGTCATGCAGTAATTAGAGTTTCATAACTGTTTGATAATTTTAAATAAATAGTTATTCATTGTAATGTTTTGTGCATTGGCAGAAGCTAAGCATTAATGCTCGTAATCACTGTGAAATAAATCAGTTGAATACAGCCGAAGATGTTATCAGATGCAGTAAAAATTGGCGGTGTATTATCATATACTGTAACACTTGACTTTATCTCATCACATACTGTAACACTTGACTATTTCTTATCATATACTGTAATACTTGATTATATCTGATCATATAATGTAACACTTGACTAAATCTTATCATATACTGTAACATTTGAGTAGGTATATATCTTCTCATACACCGTAATGCTTGACTATATATAATCATATACTGTAACACTTGACTATGTCTTATCCCATCTGAACTCTGTTTTTAAGCAACAACATCGCCTTTCAGGCTAAAACAATCTTTTGAGTGTATAATCTCATGATGTATATATAACGTATATATAATATATTTATATAAGCTATATATACATATTATATATATTTGTTATATAAACATACTAAATATCATTTATATTTATATATTTATTTATATACCTACATATATGATATATTATATTATAGCTGAATGGCCATTGTCAACATGCATAGTCAGAAATTGCCATTCATGACCAAAAAATGCACAAACCGACTTCCTTATTTAAAGCAAAGAATAAATAAGAGTGTTTGTAATCTTTTTGTAATCTGCAGCCATTAATACTGCAAAATGACTATTTTGTGCAGACAGCTATGTTCACCTTATAATAAACCATGATACATGACTGCACCTTGTACAGTCATGTACATGATTGTATGTTGTACAGTTATGTTCATGACTGTATAATCATGTACATTGACATGCACATTTATGTACATGTACATATATGTACAGGTATGTACATATAGATTGACATTTGTTAAGAGAAGGTCGTGACTGAAGTATAAATGTCTCGTATATACGTGGAATACGTAGCCTCACGGAGTCGAACGTTTGAAAGCACTTTTACTGAACATCCAGTTGGACTTTCTAACATAAAAGTGGGCTTCAAACATAGGAAAGTTTGCAAGGTTCCCTGCAAAGTCCAATGTGAGGTGAAGATGTAGATGTTTAAGTCATGTTGCAAATGTAAACACTTGCAACATGACTTAAGGCTGAAAAATACCATTTTGAAGAGTATGGCCAGCTCTAAAATTTTGGACATGCCACTGAGCTTGGTGCAAGTCAATGGGTTTGGCATATAAGAAAAAACTTTCAGCAGCCTTCCAGGAGTGAGTCACCATTTGCCTCACTTGATGTCTAAGGTTTTCAAGCTGCCAGTGAAAATAAATCGTGGTTATGAGGCAAACTACATTGGAAAAGATGAATGCCTTCAGAATAGCTAGTTTATTGTACATGAAAAAATCTAATTGCTAAAAGCTATTTATGGGTAACACATAGTTGATGATAAATTTCTTTAAATTTAGAGGAAAGACCACTGTTTTTGACCTTCAATATAGGCCTGCTACAATTTGCAAGTGTCACCCATTTCTTTGACACAAATGGGGAAGTTCTCCTTTCAGCGTGTGGCTTTAGCTTTTTAAGCTTCCTACTACTAGTAGGCATTGTGGGTGGTCTGAACTACACGAATATAAAATAGATCACCTACATTGACATATATATCCAGAAATGGTCAAATGGTCAACTGACCAGGTAGCTTAGCCTTTGGACGCAGGGCTTGGTTTGACTGTTTCTGCCACAGAAAAGCGCTAAGTCTTGACATTGGCATTGTTGGCTAGCCAATAAGCGAAGATAATAGATTGGTTCAATTCTACCTGTAAAAACTCGAATAATCTAATACTGATGGTCTTATAGACACCATTGCAATTTTCTAAGCTGTGTAGTAAGCATTTACACTAAAGCACGTTAAATTGATAATTTGAATTATGAAAAGAGCCATCTGTCTGTTTGTCTGTCCGTCTGTCCAAAGCCATGATTGGATGTTGGGTAAAAGGATTAAGCTGATTCAGGAAACAGTAATTGTATTTGTACACTCAACTATCAGCTTGGTAGACTGAAATGGTAACCGGTATACTAATTGTTCACCAAGAACATGTACTAGCACTTTGGCAGCCCCATGCCTCATGAAAGGTTGTCATGTGTAATAACTATGTACATACTTATTCTTAGTTTGGAAAGGTTGTTGTGTGGTGAAGATGGTAGTGTGCTCTGCTGAAAGCTTAACATTGTGGTTTGATTTTAGGACACTGCAATTTTTTTTACAATGTTTTAGAGTGGCTTCACAGAGGTGGATGGAAATGGCTCTTATTAAAGTAAATATTACAGTAGTGTTTGTATGCATGTACATGCAGGCTAAGATAAAGAAAGAAACAGTTGACTGCATACTGTAGCAGCTCTTCAAAACCAGATCATCAATCTCAAGTATATTTACAGGCTGCCTTACAATACTTCAAAGATTCATTCAATCATTCGATCTCAAATGACAAAAAAACAACAAAAAATAACATTGTGTCTAACAGATAATCAACCCTGGCAATTTGCCAGCACAACCAGCGCTTGTTATTTTTACATTGGGCATGGTCATCTGTACTATCCTTCGTTTTTTTGTGAAGTCATTTTATCATTGTCGGCCATCTTTATAGATAATTTTATCGTTAAAAACACGAAGCTTTTGCAATGATATTAAGAAAACGATGTTTTTGTTTGCAACTTTTTTATTACAGGGTCAAAGCAACACCTAAAAGTACTTGTTAATGAAAGAAAAACGATCGTTTTCTACAAATATAGCGGCTTTTTCGTGAACAAACGCATGTGCAAACGACTTGATGACATCAAAAAAACGATGAATTGTAATTTTATCACACTGTGTCTGTCACATGTTGCTGGAAGATGTATGATTACTATGTGTTATCATTATGTATATAGTCATTCCTTGTTATTGCAAAGTAGTCCAATGGCTCAGCTGGTCATGTGCTTGACTGCAAAACTCGTGTCCTATGGTTCAATTCCTGTGTGAGATAGTCTGTTTTCCTAATGTTTTTAGCATGGCTTTGGAACACGGTCCCTATAATTATTATAGTAAATGTTATCACGACACTGTCTGTACTACCATGTTGCTGGAAGCTTCATGTAGAAGATAACTCCATCTTTATAGGTACTTGTAAGACTGAAATCCCTAATACATATTTTCTGTAGTATGTGTGGAATTCAACCGCACTTTAAAGAGCCAGTTGCCTTAGAAAAACCCAGCTATATTTCCTGATTGGTATGCGGGAGTCCACTAGCTGAAGCCATAAAATGTAGACAAACAGTTCAATTAAATGACATCTCACAACATATATTTCACAGTTGGCTTTGTCATAAGGAATGGAATGCCAGCATTATTCTGACTTTTTGACGGTTAATGGCAGATTAAGTGAACAGGAAGATCTTGTGAGAGATTATTGCTCATAAAATAAATATTTTATACCTACGCAAAGAATGTAAAATCACTCTTATGTGTTAGCTATAACTTATCCTTTGTCAATATAAGGCCCGTTTTACTCTTTGTAGGTTCGAGCACCACCTGAGACTGTCACGGGTATGACTTTCTAAAAATAGAACCTATGGTGTGACAACTCCTCTGGTTCTTCGATTTTGCATGACTTAAAGATGAACTTGCACAACATTTTAGTGAATTCTATCAGAAGGTATTATTACTTTTTTATTATTTGTGATTGTTTTTGATGTTTGAGGTTATCTGATCGCTGGGATGTTTCATGATTAAAATCGATAAACTTTGGTCGCAATTAAAACGCTCAAATCAAGCGAAAGTGTGATTATGACATCTATAGTTGCAAATGGACGGACAGAATAAAGACGAGTAATGCTGCAACTTGAACGCAATAGCTGATATCAACTAAAGCAGAAATTCCAAACCTGGGGTATAAGTACCTCTGGGGGTTTGTATTTTAGAAATCTAGGGAGTACACTACAAGAAATAAGCTTGATAAATTTTTGGTTTATTTGGCTTTATTTATACATAAATTTGCTGAACCCACTACTATAGGCCTATAGCTACTATTGGTATCACTTTCAAGCCAACCAGTTTCGCCATTCAGACAAACTTAAGCATGAATGATACAATGCTTATTATGATTGCAAGAAGACAGAGCCGGCTCAGCGGGTGAAGCTTTGTGCCATGGCATAACGTCTAGCTGGCCGAGCTTTGTGTCATGACATAACGTTGAGCTGGTCTTTGTGTTGTGACATAACCTCTAGCGGGTAGAGCTTTGTGTCACGACATAACTTCTAACTGGTAGAGCTTTGTGTCATGACATAACGTTGAGCTAGTCTTTGTGTTGTGACATAACATCTAGCTGGCAGAGCTTTGTGTCATGACATAACGTCCAGGTGCTTATTAGTTACACCCTACAAGTGATAGGCTGAGAGTTTACCTCCTGGTGATCAGGGATTTTACTAACAGCTCTGACCTTTCACTAGTGGTAATCTTGTTACATTCTATTGAACCCAACTCACAATATTTACTAGCAGTTTTAGTTTTTGTATGAAAATTAAAGATGTTAATACAAATTATATCATAGTATCCCAAAGTATATTATAGTGAGAGATTAAAATCGATAAAATTTGGTTGCAGTTAAAACTCTCAGACCAAGCAAAAGTGTGATTATGACATCTATAGTTGCAAGAGACTGACAGAATAGAGACTTGTAGTACTGCAACTTGAACATAATAGCTGGTATCAAGTAAAGCAATGATATCAACTAGTCACCTCATTTCGCATGAACTTTTCTTCTGAGGGTTTTAATTGCAATGAAGTTTTGTCAATTTTACTCTTGAAATCTTTGCAGTCAGATCACCTCAAAAATCAAAAACAATCTCAAATGATAAAAATAAATCCATGCTTTCTGAAAAAATCAGCTAACAATTTGTGAAAGTTCATCTCTAACTTGAGACAAAGTTTATAGTTTTATGTTCAGGTTGTGGATAGGTTTATTTGTATCATCTATAGATCTAATTATATGTATGTTAGATGGTACTGTTGTTCTTACATCTTCAACTTTCTATTCTTCTATTCTAGTGGGATAAAATTTACTGCTTTTTCTGCTGGCTATGGTGTAGTCATTGCAATAGATAGACATACAAAAATAAGTACGTAGATATTCAAACTTTTTATACTACTGTATATATATATATATATATATCTATTTATATATATGTATGTATATATATATATATATTATATATATATATATATATATATGTATATATATAACTAACTAGATTAGTTAGAGCGTAGGGTGCTGTTAGCAGTAGGCCTGACCACTTATCTATTATATATATATATATATATATATAAATATATATATATATATATATATAGGCCTATATATATATATATATATACCTTTATATATATATAGATATATATATACCTCTATATATAGATATATATCTATATACATATATATATATTTTCATATTAATAATATATACAAACATACCAGTATATATATTTGTATATGTATTTTTATGAATACATATTTATGTGTATCAATTTATATATATTTATGTATATATAGATCAATGCATATTTATGATTTATATATCTTCACACTCTTATCAATATATATATATTTATATATATACATATATATAGATTTTTTTTGCTGAATGTCCGACATTGCCTGAGTAATAAAAATTTCTTTGGACAGAAAATTAATTCTTATTGGACATTACAACATTTACTATTTCAACTTTGAAACTCCATATCATGGCAGACGGGTCTGACTCTGATTCATTTGAGAGTCTGACTCTCAAATGAATTCAGACTGAAAAGAATTTTTAAAGTTGTATACCCATGTATCTCACTCCTGCATAATACACAAAATTAACACTTATTAGAGTACATTTTGCAATGTCTTAGGCTATTTGCTTATTGAGTCTTTTTTCTCAAATAAGATTCTATCATACCACCAATGTTAGTGTATTGTATTTCATGTGTACATACTTCAAACGCCCCTTTATGACTACTCGTGTCTGTATAGGTTGGAGAGTTATTCTGGTAGGATGTAGTTCTGTCATGACCAATTTTATTAGTGTTTAAAAAAGTACTCTCAAAAGTCGGACAGACAGAGCTGTCTGGTTGAGGTGTTCGGCAGATTTCTTCCCGATGAACTTGTAGAAAAAAGATTTTTCCTTTTAAGGTTCTCTGAATCATAAAAAAGTTATTTTTATTACTTTAATAACTTTGACTTGCATATTGAGGTAAGGGCTACTTATTTGATGTTTTTCGGTCAACTACTATGGTTGTGTAGATGTCTCTGATTTATATACACAGTGAATTAAAAATACCTACTAATGACTTAATTTGCTTGTTAAGAGAAGAAGACTCTCAGTAAAACCTGACGTAAGCTCCAGCCAATCGGATGAGATACCAAGAAGCATAATGAGCATACATCATTATCCAGTATTACCATGTGATATATAGTAGAGCCAATGTGGTTGAGTCTTCCAAGAGTATAAAATTGTAGGCCATCTGATCACTGGTCAGTTTTGTAGTAAACAGCCTGCAGAATGGATGGTGAAAAAAGCTTAGTAAGTATTCATATAATATTTTATTGGCAATACTTTTGTTTCAAACAGAAGTGTTTGCCAAACTAGTTTGCAGAGCAATCAGAAAAGGGCAACAGTTAACCAATAAAATAAATGGTTTATCACATCAAAAATAATCAGCGTAAAGCCTCCGGTTTTAGCCTTCCACAGTAAAAGTTTTGTTACGTGCTGTTTGCGTAGTGTTTAAATATAAATAATAAAGTTGTTATAATATTGCTTCATGTTTGTTATGTTTGTTAATACGTGTGCAGAGGTTTCTTTTCAACAAACTTATTTATGTATGATGAAAAATAGATTTGCAAGTGAAAACTAATGAAGCCAACAATATTCTTTGAAATTTAGAAAATAAATTCAATATGTTTAAATGTATGTATTTGTTTCTTTGTCACAAAAACTTTTTAAGTAGAATAATGGTATCGATTTGTGAGCTGAAGGAATAAGCACATGCATATTGTCTTTAGATGGCGCCACAGAAGAGCAAGTTTCCCTTCCCAGGTGTGGCTTTACTAGTACTAAGTTTTCTATTAGTTGGCACAGTGGGTGGTCTGATCTACTTGTCCATTTATGACCAAGCTATGTGCCAGTCCAAGCAAAAGTCTGCAGCTGTAAACATAGAAGCTGATGTGACAGTAACTTCTGGAAGTAAAGAGGTAAACAATACTTTAAAGATGTACAATATGACTTCACAATCTCAGTATTTCATACCAAAACTAAGCATAAATTAAGTTACATGTTGTAACAACTATTTAGAGTGCAAATACTTCTGAAACTTTATTCTAAGTGAAGTGCTACTTTTGTCAGATAGAAGAACACATTAGTTATGACAGGAACTCAAGAGTTGCTTACTACAAGGGAGCTGATGGCTCTTTCGAAGTTGATGACTTTAACAAGGTAAGTTTTTAATTAAGATCAATCATTTGATGTATATTGATATTTAAAGTTCTTGGCAGTAATTTCACTTCAAATAGAAATATTTAACAGATTATGACATACAACAATCATAAAACAAAAAAGGCAACATTTAGCCATTAAAATCAAATAAATAATTTAACATGAAAATTATAGTGTTTAAAATACCTTTCTCCGCTAAGGGAACAGATATTAGGTGGAAAAGTGTTAAAGCAGATAGCAATGATATTTTCAAAGTAGTTGCTAGATGTTGTATGCAATCTGTTCACATCAAGTAAGTTGAAACAATTTGTAAACCTGTAACTATCCTGTTAAAAATGAGAACAAAAACCCTGAAAGATCTTTAGCCCTATAAAACATTTATTTTCCTAAAAGATTGTTCTTTAGAACACTTTTCATAAATTATAATGATATGTATTGTATTTATAATATATATTATTATGTTTGTTATAACATTTTATTAATTATAGGATGTTATATTTTCCAACGACCAAACGAACGGAGTGAATTTTGAGAGTTTTTATAATAAATGCATGCGCACACAACTTACGAAAATTACTCATCAACAACGCCGCAAACTCTTGTTTCGAAATCTCATCAACAAATTTAACTATTGTTTTGTAAAGTCGTTAAATTATAATAACGATACAAAACATGTATAAGCCCATTTAAATATGTTACCAAGTTTTTGTAAATTGTCGACAGTATCTTAAAACTTACCCATCTGATCGGATTATACACAAATAGACAGATTAATTTGGTCGACAATCGCCATAAAACGCTTGAAAAGTTTGGTTTAATAAAAGTTAAGACCGGCCTACGATACACTTATAAAGTCATGCGACGGATAGTAGAACTATTTAGCAGTGCGTATTTCATGAGAAAACCGTGCTCATTTCACCAGTCTACGACAGTTTACAGTCTACGAAGATTACAGTTTACTTGTAATCGAACTTATGCGAATGTTTCTGTAATAAACGTAGACCGTTTGAGGCGTAGACCGATTTACAGGTACGAAATTGTGGTACACAATTTATCAGCTTATGTTTTTTTGTCCAATCACCGAAGGTTTCATTAGATTATTTAAAATGTTAGCCGAAATTCTTTACAACTTATGTACAAGCTACGGCCGAACTACAATGCCCCTTTATGACAAGAACATTGGTATGAACATATCGTTTGTTGCTCTCTCTCTCGAGTTCGAAACATTAATGACTTACTTGTTAACAACTTCGCTAGGTAGCGCATCACTCGATTAGCTATCAATGGCCAAATCCTACAACGTAAAAGAGAGTAGACTAGATTGCATGACCTTTACGAGAACATTGATGAAAAGGTGTGATTATCTTGACTAAAAGATTTTGATGTCATTGCAAGATTTAATTGTGAACCAAATATTATTCTTTCATGTCATGCGCTTTGTGTAAATAGTTTTTTTAATTGGTTTATGTTTCAACATTTGACCTATGGAATAAAAAACATTTTCTTTCAGCGTGGTAGCAAAGTACTTTCATAGTGTTAACAGTGTTAACATATCGTGTTAACATTGTTAACGTATCATGCTAACAGCACTAAAGATGGCAATCACCAACATTCAAAGTAGCAGCCTACACACTTCATGCAATCAAATACAGAGTTAATTGTTGTGTTGTCTTTAGTTTGATATTTATGTTCTGCAATACTCTTCTTTGTGTCTGAAAATACATAAAAAGTCATGTGAAAAGTATAAACCTGATGGGCTCTTTCAAACATGTTATTATTAATGTCATTATTATAATTGTTGTTATTATTATGTTATTATAGCATATAGTTATTGTTATAATTATTATCATTACTTATCTCACTGTTGTCAAAAGTCAGTGCAATAATTTAGGTATCTTTATAAAGATAACAAAGTTGTTTAACAAAGCAGTGAAATAACTATCAGGCTTCAAGTAGAAAAACCATAGATTTTAGCATGAATGAAGATAAATGATATCATAATAATAGGAAACTTACATTAGATAGTTTCAAAAAGCAGGAATTATATAGTTGAGTGTGTCTCAATGTAATATTCTAATCAAAGAGTGACTAGGTTTAATATAATAACAATAGTAAACATTAAATAAGCCATTGATTATATACTACACCGGCTTCTCATACACTTCTTTCAACGCGTATTAAGTAATCAGTCTCTTTTACAGGGAATTCATATCATCAGGGCACCAGGGAACAAGGTTTGTTACGTGATTCCTGTAGGAACCAATTCAAACTCTTATCAAGGGTTTGAGTCTTTTCTCTATAATTCCAACCACGGAGCAATTCAGGTCGACGGCTCAGTAGAGAATGAAGTTCAAATTTTACCTGGAAAGATTGAGGACACTAGTTTCATACCTGATGGAGCCCATAAAGAGTGTACCAATGGCTACCGGTGGATGGTCGTAACAAGTTCTGCATCAGCTGGTAAGTATCTTGCATTTGTGCCTTTTGGGTGATGACTACTCTCGCCTGTATTGTATTGTCAGCCTTATATTACACTGTTGTCTCATTCAGTACTTTTTTAATGATTTAACCTGGTTCTAATTTTTTATAATCAATCTTTTTTCTTTTTCTTAAAGTTTCTCCTTCTCATGGTTATGCAGCTTAAACGCTTCCAATAATAATAATTCTCCATATTGTCGGCTAGTTATTTTTAATACTTGAAATCATGATTTTAGTTTCTAAATTCTAATTTAGATTTCTATTAAGTTTGCTTCACTATTTAAGAGTTAAATCTTTTTGCAGATAATGGTAAGGTAAAGAGGCAAGCCAAAGATGGACTTGATAGATATGATTGCGAATACTGCTAGTTTTCCCTGTAGTAGGCGATGGCTTATACGAAAGCTGCTTCGCAATCACATGGCTTGATTTTTGTCATACTCATTCAGTACTTTATAATGACTTAACTCGGTTCTACTTTTTATAATTAATCTTTTTTTTCTTTTATAGTTATAGTTTGCAGTTTAATTGCTTCCAATAATAATACTTCTACATATTATCAGCTAGCTTTTTTTAATACTTGAAATCATGATTTTAGTTTTTACATTTTAATTTAGATTTCTATTAAGTTTGCATCACTATTTAGGAGTTAAATCTTTTTGCAGGTAACAGCAAGGTAAAGAGGGAAGCCGAATCTAGACGTGGATGCAATTACTGCTATCATTTCAACAAAGAAGACGGTAGCATATACGAAAGCTGCTTCGAAATCATTGGATTTAATTTTTGTCATATTGTCTACCGAGAAGGTGAACAACCCTTCTGGCTACTTAATTCTGTAAATGAATGAAAGTGAACGACCTGACTGGGTAGTTGATTATTCAGATGAATCCTAACCATTAGCATGTCATCTAAGAACAGTTGATTATCAAACCATAACAACTATTTGATTTACGTTGTGTGAAGATACCATATTATTTTGTTAACACTAATCAACATCCATTATGCATCCAAATATGCTTTGACACTTTTCATCTGATATTTTCTTTTCATGGTTACTTTTTATTTTATCTTGTGATAATATGCATGGGTTCATTACAAGATGAACACAACCGATTTACAATATAAAATGACAAATTTAACCGTCATGCAGTACTTAGAGATTCATAACTGCTTGATAATTTTAATTAAATAGTTATTCATTGAAATAGTTTGTGCATTGGCAGTGGCTAAGCATTAATGTTAGCAATCACTGTAAAATAAATCAGTTAAATACAGCTTTAGCAGTTATAAGATGCGATATAGGCTGGCTGTGTATTATCAGATACTGTAACACATGCCTTTATCTCCTCACATACAGATATATATACTGCAACACTTGACTATGTCTCTTCATATACTGTAACACTTGACTTTGTCTCATCATATACTGTCACACTTGATTATATCTCATCATACACGGTAACACTTGACTATTTCTTAACATATACTGTAACACTTGTCTATGTCTCTTCATATACTGTACACTTGATTTGATCTCATCATAGACTGTAACACTTGACTATATCTCATCGTATGATGTAACACTTGACTATGTCTTATCGTATACTGTAACATTTGATTATATCTGATCATATACTGTAACGCTTGACTATATTTAATCATATCGTGTAACACTTGACTATGTCTTATCCCATATGAACTCTGTTTTAAGCAACATCGCCTTTCAGGCTAAAACAAACTTATGAGTTTATAATCTCAAGATGTATATGTATATACATTGTATATATTATATGTAATATAAAATATTACATTATAGCTGAGTCGCCATTTTCAACCTGCAGAGTCAGCAGATTTCCATTCATGACCACAAGCCGACTTCCTTTATTAAAGCAAAGAATAATTAAGAGTGTGTCAAAAAAACATTTAAATCTGCAGCAATTAATACTGCAAAACAACTATTTTGTGCAGACAGCTATGTTCATCTCATAATAAACCATGAAAAATGACTGCATAATGTACAGTCATGCACATGATTGTATGTTATACAGTTATGTTCATGACAGTATAATCATGTACATTGACATGCACATTTATGTACATGCACATATATGTACAAGTATGTACATATACATTGACTTTTGTTAAGAGAAGATCATGACTGGAGACCAAATGTCTCGTATGTACATCGAATTTGTAGCCTCACGGAGACGAGCATTTGAAAGCAGTTTTACTGAACATCTAGTTAGGCATCAATTAGGTATTCAGGCTGAAAAATACAATAGAATACAAATACAATACAATACATACTCTTCAAGATACAATCTTGAAGAGTATGGCCAGCTCTAAAATGTTGGACAAGCCACTGAGCTTGGTGCAAGTCAATGAGTTTGGCATTTAAAAAAAAACTTTCAGCGGCTTTCCAGGAGTGAGTCACCATTTGCCTCACCTGATGTCTAAGGTTTTCAAGCTGCCAGTGAAAATAAATTGTGGTTATGAGGCAAAGTTACATTGAAAAAGATGAATACCTTGAGAATAGCTAGTTTATTGTACATGAAAAACTCTAATTGCTAAAAGTTATTTATAGGTAACATATAGTTGATGATAAATTTCTTTATAATTCAAGGAAAGACCACTGTTTTGACCTTCAAAATAGATCTGCTACATTTCACAAGTGTCACCCAGTTCCTTGACACAAATGGGGAAGTTCTCATTCCAGTGTGTGGTTTTAGCTTTTTTAAGCTTCCTACTACTAGTAGGCATTGTGGGTGGTCTGAACTACACAAATATAGATTAGATCACCTACATTGACATATACAGCAAAACTCGGCTAACTCGACCTTCATGGGACCGAAAGAAATTGTTCGAGTTATCAGAGGCTTCAAGTTATGAGAACATTGTCACAAGTGCTTGTATTTACCAGTACATATACATAGTATAAATAAATCAAAATCATTGATTGCTCGTTGCAAGTTAAGGTGCCTCTCATGTAATGTTTCAACAATTTTTATCAGAAAGCATAAATATTTTTCTATTACTAGAGATTTGTTTGTTTGTTTTAGGCGATGTGACTGCTATGACGTTTTCAGATTAAAATTGGCAAACTTGATCGAGGTTGAAGCGCTCAGAAAAAGAGACTTATTTTTCTTTTGAGCGTTTTAACAAAAACCTTTTTTTTCCGATTTTTCTTTAAGTTTATCTGAAGGTTACCTCATTTTTCTTTGCTTTCGAAATGCTATCTCCAAGCGGATGTTTGGTAAAATTTGACTTTTTGCAAACCTTTAGAAAAGTCGTTAATGAAAACATTTTGCCGATAGTAGTAATAATGACGCCTAAGAACTCCTAAAAGTTGATGTTTATATCTATGGCTTGAAATAAAACGATATTCTAAAGTGATAACATCGTCTCGGTAGCCGTTGGGCAAAAACCTGTTCGAGTAAACGAAGTTAAGGTCGAGTTATCTAAATCAATTCATCATTGCATGGGAACGGACCAAACAAATCGGTTCGAGTTAGTCATGTGTTTGAGCTATCCGAGGGCGAGTTATCCGAGTTTCACTGTATATCCAGAAATGGTCAAATGGTCAACTGGCCAGGTAGCTTAGCCTTTGGACGCAGAGCCTGGTTTGACTGTTTCTGCCAGTCAGAAAAGCGCTAAGTCTTGACATTGGCATTGTTGGCTAGCCAATAAGCAAAGATAATAGATTGGTTTATTTCTACCTGTGAAAACTCGAAAAATCTAATACAGACGGTCTTTATAGACACCATTGCAATCTTTTTTAAACTGTGTAGTAAGCAATTACAGTAAAGTATGATAAATTGATAATTTGTATTATGAAAACGGCCACCTGTCTGTCTGTCTGTCTGTCTGAAGCCATGATTGGATGTTGGATAAAAGGATTAAGCTGATTAAGCAAATATTAATTGTATTTGTACACTCAACTATCAGCTTCGTAGACTGAAATGGTAACCGGTATACCGATTGTTCACCAAGAACATGTACTAGCACTTTGGCAGCCCCTCGTGAAAGGTTGTCATGTGTAATAATTATGTACAAACTTATTCTTAGTTTGGAAAGATTGTTGTGTGGTGAAGATGGTAGTGTGCTTCGCTGAAAGCTGAGCTTTTGTGGTTTGATTTTAGGACACTGCAATCTTTTTTACCATGTTTTTAGCGTGGCTTCAGACAGGTGGATGGAAATGGCTCTTATTAAAGTAAATACTCTAATAATGTTTGTATGCATGTACATGTAGGTTAAGATAAAGGAAGAAACAGATAACTACATACTGTAGCAGCTCTTTAAAACCAGATCATCAGTATCAAAGTATATTTACAGACTGCTTTGACAATGCTTAAAAGATTCATTCAATCATTTGATGTCAGATGACAAAAACAACAAAAATTAACATTGTGTGTAACAGAGAGTCAGCCCTGGCAATTTGCCAGCACAGCCGCGTTTGTTGTTTTGTATTGGGCTTTGTCATCTGTACTATTGTACTTTTATTACACTGTGTCTGTCACATGTTGCTGGAAGATGTATGATTACTATGTGTAATCATTATGTATATAATTATCCCTTGTTATTGCAAAGTAGTCCAATGGTGCAGCTGGTCATGTGCTTGACTGCAAAACCCGTGTCCACTGGTTCAATTCCTATGTGTATGATATCTCACAGCAACTATTTCACAGTTGGCATTCTCATAATGAATGGAATGCTAGCATTATTTTGCTTTTTTGACGTCTTATGGCAGATTAACTGAGCAGGAAAAATTCATGACAGTTTTTCGCTCATACAATAAATGTTTTATACCCATGCACAGAAGGCCATATCACTCTTTTGTGTTAGCTATAACTTATCATTTGTCAACTTGAGGCCAGTTTTACTTTTGTGGGTTCAGGGACCACCTGAGACTGTCACGGGTATGACTTTCTAAAAATAGAACCTATGGTGTGACAACTCCTTTGGTTCTTCGATTTTGTATGACTTAAAAATGAACTTGAGCAATATTTTAGTGAATTCTATCAGAAGGTATTTTTACTTTTCTATGATTTGTGATTGTTTTTGATGTTTGAGGTTATCTGATCGCTGGGATGTTTCAAAATTAAAATCGATAAAATTTGGTCACAATTGAAACGCTCAAATCAAGTGAATGTATGATTATGACATCTATAGTTGCAAAGAGACTGACAGAATAAAGACGTGTAATGCTGCAACTTGAATGCAATAGCTGATATCAACTAAAGCATGAGTTCCGAACCTGGTGTAGAAGTACCCCTGGGGGTACATTCTAGAAATCTAGGGATTACAATACAAGTTATAAGCTTAATAAACTTTTGGTTTGTTTGGCTTTAATTATTAATAACTTTTCTGAAACCCTGCTATAGAGCTATTATTGGTATCATTTTAATGCCACATAGTTTTGCCATTCAGACAAACTTAAGCATGAATGATACAATACTTATTATGATTGTAAGTAGACAGAGCCAGCTCAGCGGGTAGAGCTTTGTGTCATAGCATAATGTCTAGCCGGTAGAGCTTTGTGTCATGACATAACGTTAGGCTGGTCTTTGTGTTGTGACATAACATCTAGCTGGCAGAGCTTTGTGTCATGAAATAATGTCCAGGTGCTTATCAGTTACACCCTACAAGTGGTAGGCTGACAGTTTACCTCCTGGTGATCAGGGATTTCACTAACAGCTCTGGCCTTTCGCTAGTGGTAATGTTATTATATTCTATTGAACCCAACTCACAATATTTACCAGCAGTTATAGTTTTTGTATTAAAATTGAAGATTTTAATACTAATTATATTATAGTATCCCAAAGTACATTATAGTATTAGATGCATCATATTGCATGAATTTTTCTTCTGAGCATTTTAATTGTGATGAAGTTTTGTCAATTTTAATTTTGAAGTCCTGGCAGTTAGATCACCTCGCAAATCATAAATAATGGCAAATGACAAAGAAAATATCTATGCTTTCTAATAAAATCGGCTAACAGTTTGTGAAAGTTCATCTCAACTTAAGACAAAGTATATAGTTTTCTGTTCAGGTAGTGGTTAGGTTTATTTGCATTATATATAGATCTAATTATATGTATATTAGATGGTACTGTTGTTCTTATATCTTCCACTTTCTATTCTTCTATGCTAGTGGGATATACTTTACTGCTTTCTCTGCTGGCTATGGTGTAGTCATTGTGGTATATAGACATACAAAAATAAGTAGATATTCAAACTTTTTACACTACTGTAGGTATATATATATCTATATATATATATATATATATATATATATATATATATATATAAATTGTTTCCTCACCTCGGATACCCTGTATGGGTGGTAAATTCTGCTCTAACTCGGGTCTCCTACCAGAGACCTGGGAGTTTGAGCACTCGCCTCAAGATCTTAGCTGTTCCCAATAGCGCACCTTTCTGCAACTCACCTGAGTTGATTGTTGTTGGTATTTGGGCAAGCCACATTTTATGTGCCGGTGTTATTGCGCCCAGTGCCCCAATGACTACTGGGATTACAGTTGTTCTTACATTCCAGCATTTTTCAATTTCTTCTCCAAGAGGGAGATATTTCTCTACCTTTTCTTTTTCTTTGCTGGCTATATTGTAGTCATTGGGTACTGCTATATCTATTATAGTAGCCCTCTTGTTCTCTTTGTCTACCACCACTATATCTGGTTGGTTTGCTAGAACATGCTTGTCAGTTCGGATGTAGAAGTCCCAGAGGATCTTAGCGCGGTCATTTTCATTGACCTTACCAGGAGCTTCCCACCAGTGTTGTGGTTTATTAAGGCCATACTCATCACATAGACTTCTATACACAACACCTGCGACATGATTATGCCGCTCAGTGTATGCGTTCCCTGCTAGCTGCTTGCATCCACTGATGATGTGTTGGATGGTCTCAGGTGCATCTTTGCACAGTCTGCATCTAGGATCGTCTCTAGTGTGATAGATTTTCGTTTGGAGTTGCCTTGTTGGGAGCACTTGCTCCTGGGCTGCCATGATTAGCGAATCTGTACTGGCCGTTAGGTTTCCTTTGTTCAGCCACATGTATGTCTGGTGAAGATCGCCAACCTTAGATATTTGTTGGTGGTAAGCACCATGAAGAGGTTTCGTGTGCCAGTCAGTTTCCTCATCATCAGGATGTAGGTCCGTTGTAAGAGCAGCCGATTGATATTCAGCAAGCAACTTATCTGAGATGGCCATGGAGGCTGCATATGCTTTGATGCTTTGCTCCTCCTCTTTCACTGTCTGATGTACACTTTTGAGTCCCCTACCGCCATCTTTCCTATCAAGATACAATCTAGTAGTATCAGATTTTGGGTGGAGTGCTCTATGCATATATATATATACATACATTTATATATACACCTTTGTATATATGCATTTATATATATATATATATATATATATATCTATGTACATATATATATATTTATTTACATATAAATAATATATACAAACATCCCAGTATCTATATTTGTATATATTTTTTTATGAATACATATTTATATGTATCAATTTATATATATTTATGTATATATATATATATTTATATATATTCATTTATATAAATCAGTATATATTTATGATTTTTATATCTTCATACTCTTATCAATATATATATATATCTATAAATGTATATTTTTCTTTGCTGAATGCCCGACATTGCCTGAGTAATACAAAAGTCTTTGGACAGAAAATTAACTCTTATTTGACATATACAACATTTGCAATTCTAACTTTTAAACTCCATATCAGGGCAAAAGGTGTTTTTGTGCAGTTCAAATGAATTAAGACTGAAAAAATTTTTTAGAGTTGTATACCCATGTATCTTCCTCCTGCACAATAGACAGTATTAACACTTATTATAGTACATTTTGAAATGACTTAGGCTATTTGCTTATTGAGTTTTTTTCTGAACTAAATTTCTATCATGCCACCACTGTTCGGGTATTGTATTTCGTGTGTACATAATTCAGACACCCCTTTATCACTACTCGTGTCTGTATAAGTTGGTGAGTTATTGCGGCAGAATGTAGTTCTGTCATGACCAATTTTATTAGTGTTCAAAAAACCCTATCAAAATTATGACAGACCGAGCTGTCTGGTTGAGGTATTAGGCAGATTTTTTCCTGATGAACTAGTAAAAAAAAAGATTTTTCTTGTTAAGGTACTCTGAATCATAAAGAAAATTATTTTTATTACTCTAATAACTTTAACCGCATAATGAGGTAAGGTGCTACTTATTTGAATTTTTTCTGTCAACTATCCTGGTTGTGTAGAGCTCTCTAGTTTATATACACAGTGAATTAAAAATAGCTACTAATGAATTAATGCGCTTGACAAGAGAAGAAGACTTTCAGTAAAACCTGATGTAAGCTCCAGCCAATCGGATGAGATTTCAAGAAGCATAATAAGCATAAATCATTATCCAGTATTAACACGTCATTTATAGTAGAGCCAATGTGGTTGAGTCTTCCAGGAGTATAAAATTGTAGGTCATCTGATCACTAGTCAGTTTTGTGGTAAACAGCCTGCAGAATAGATGATGAGAAAAGCTTAGTGAGTATTCATATACTATTTTATTGGCAATAATTTTATTACAAACAGAAATGTTTCCAAATTAGTTTGCAGAGCAATCAAAAAAGTGCAACAGCTAACCAATCAAATAAATGGTTCATCACATCAGAAATATTCAGTGCAAAGCCTCGAATTTTAGCCTTCAACAGTAAACCTTGTGTTACATGCTGTTTGCGTATTGTTTAAATAAAAATAATGAAGTTGTTATGATATAGTATCATGCTTGTGAATACGTGTTCAGAGGTTTCTTTTCAACAAACTTTTTTATGTAATATGAAAAATAGATTTATAAGGGAAAACTAATGAAGCCAACAGTATTCTTCAAAAATTTAGTAAATAAATTCAAAAACTTTAAATGTATTTATTTGTTTCCTTGTCACAAAAAAATTTTTAAGTAGAATAATGGTATCGATTTGTGAGCTGAAGAAATAAGCACATGCATATTGTCTTTAGATGATGCCACAGAGGAGCAAGTTTTCCTTCCAAGGTTGGGCTTTGATAGTACTAAGTTTTCTACTAGTTGGCACAGTGGGTGGTCTGATCTACTTATCTATTCATGGCCATGCCAGTTGCCAGCCTCAGCAAAAGGCTAAAACTGTAGACATAGAAGCTGAGGTGACAGTAACTTCTGGAAGCAATGAGGTAAACAATACTTTAAAGATGTACAATATGACTTCACAATTTCAGTATTTCACACCAAAACCAAGCATAGATTAAGTTATATGTTGTAACAACTATCTAGAGGGCAAATGCTTCTAAATCTTTATTCTAAATGAAGTGTTATTTTTGTCAGAAAGAAGAACACATCAGTTACGACCAGAACTCAAGAGTTGCTTACTACAAGGGAGCTGATGGCTCTTTCGAAGTTGATGACTTTAACAAGGTAAGTTTTTAATTAAGCCCAATCATTTGATATATATTGATATGTAACTTTATTGACAGTAATTTCACTTTAAATAGAAATGTTCTTCAGGTTATGCTATAAAACAATTATACATGTAAAACAAAAAGGCAATAGTTAGCCACTAAAATCAAATAAATGATTTAACATAAAAATTATAGTGTTTAAAATACTTTTCTCTGCTAAAAGAACAGATGTTAGGTGGAAAAATGTGATAGGAGCTAGCAATGATATTTCCAAAATAGTTGCTATGCAACTTGTTCATTAAATTATTTTATTAAAATAAAGGGTGCTTTAAGTTAAAAAAGTGGTTTAAGACAATACACAAAAACTAAGAACTTTGATAAAAAGGTGTGATTATCTGGACTAAAAGATTTTGATGTCATTGCAGAATTTAATTGCGAACCAAATATTATCCTCTCATTTCATGCGCTTTATGTAAATAATTTTTTTTAAATAGTTTTTAAAAATAAATAAATAATTTTTTTAAATTAGTTTATGTTTTAAATTTTCATCTGGGTAATAAAAAGATATTTTCTTTCAACATGGTGTTAACAGTGTTAACACTGTTAACACGGTGTTAACAGTGTTAACGTATCATGCTAACAGCACTAAAGATGGCAATCATCAGCATTCAAAATGAAAGGCAGTAAAAGCAGCCTAGACACTTCATGCAATCTAACACAGAGTTAATTGTTGTGTTGTCTTTAGTTTGATATTTATGTTCTGCAATACACTTCTTTGTGTCTGAAAATACATAAATAGTCATGCGAAAAGTATAAATTTGATTGGCTCTTTTAAACATGTTATTATTAATGTCATTAACATAATTTTTGTTATTATTATATTATTATAGCATGTAGTTATTGTAATAATTATCATCATTACTTATCTCCCTTTTGTCAAAGGTCAGTGCAATAATGTAGGTTTTTTGTGAAGATAACAAAGTTGTTTAACAAAGCAGCGTAACAAATACCGTACAGGATGAATTTATTCGCGGAGTTATATTTCGCGAAAATTGTCTTTTAATGCATATTCGCGGATGAATTTATTCGCGGCTAAAAACTGCCACTCTCTAGGAAAAGTTAACTCTATTACGTTTAGCAATGGAGTTAACCTTACGCATGCGCGGCTACGCGCATTGCGCGTTTTGTTTTCTATTTAGCTTACAACTACGGGTGGATCAGGCTGAGCTATAAATTCTTTGTTGCGTTCAGAGGTTTTCACGAATATTCATAGATTTGGAGGCCTTTGATGAACCAACAATTTGTGGTAAGTAATGAGTTTTTTCTCAAAACCATTTACTTAATTGGCTGAATTTTACTTTGGTTCTTCGGTATAACGCAATATTTATTTTTTCCATCCTTACCGCTTCATTATTTGTTTTAGTGTGAGAGAGATATTTTTCATCATACACGCGAGCACATTGACTGCAAGGGTGGTATATGTCATTCTATAAAGATTACCAATTATTCAGGGAGGTCTGGAAATTGAGGTAGAAGTGACTGCAGCTACTTACGAAGAGAATATATCTGTTTAAAAAAGGAACAAAAACGCCTTTACGAGCACGAATCTTTGGCTAACCGGCAGAACTTTGCAATAGTAAGCCATGAGAAGAGTTCTGATGATAACTTCCTTACCAGCCATGTAGTAGCGAGAGAATCGCCTTTAACATCTACTCAAGACAGTGACAGCGATATAGAGCTGCTATTACCACAATAACTAATCAGAGAGCACCATTACACACTAGTATTCACTTATCAAGAGTATCAGTTTAATTTGATTGCTTTAGACAACCGCCATATAGACTAAACTGTTCATATTTACTCCATTCATCGTTTGTAAAATTGTATTTGTTTTTGAAACATTGTATTTGTACACTCAAGTTTGTAATAAATTATAATATATCTATACATGAAATAAAATATATAATTTTATCATGTTTGCTGCAGCGATATCAAGGACTTGTTGTCGATGAAGGGGTTGACTGGTTGCTTTTCTGCCTGGTTGCTTTGCTTCTAGGTTGACTGGTTGCTTCTCTGCCAATATTTCTGCCACGGTGAATATCACTACTTGTCTTTAGTTTTCGTAATCGGAGTAGGTTGTTTCATTCTCAATCTGCAGCAAACACAAAAAAGAAAAAAATATTAATAAGTGTTAAGAAAGTACAAAAACAATACCTGAAGTATTTAATGAAAGCGATCGGTTTTTAAACAAACGAATTAACTAATGCAGTTGATTATAGAAAAAACGTATCTGCATTGCAAAACAAATACATACCATAATGTCCAGATCATAATTGTCTTCAACTTCGGTAATAGAGATTGATGGAGTTGATTTCAATGTAAAAAGACTGGGAGAGATTTTTTGCGATGACGAAGCCATGCCGAATAACTTGTGAAAACCTTGAATAATTTTGTAAAGTTTGATGCAATGGCAATAAAACTCGAAGCCCAGCGATGATTTTAAAGAAGTTTTGGAACTCGGCTACGTTTAGTACTTCTGCCTAGTGGCTATTTTTGCGATGACGCCATTCTGCATATCTTGTGACAACCTTGAATAATTTTGTAAAGAAATGTGATGCATTTGCAATGGTGTTAGCTCAAAGCCCAGGCAATGATTTTAAGAATGTTTTGAAACTCAACTACGTTTAGTATTTATATTAAAAACCAACCTAGCGGCTAGTTTTTAATTTGATGCAGTAGTTATTCTCCCTTGTGATTAAAAATAGAACTAATTATTCACGGAATTTTATAATTCGCGGAGTTGTCTGTTCGCGAAATCGCGAATTTTTATGACCAACGAATATTTTCATCCTGTACGGCATCAGGCTTCAAGTAGAAAAACCATAGATTTTAGTATGACTGAAGATAAATGATATCATAAATAATAGGAAAATTATATTATATAGTTTCAAAAATCAGGAATTATATAGTTGAGTGTGTCTCAATGTAATATTCTAAGCAAAGAGTGACTAGTTTTAATATAATAACAATAGTAATGATTAAACAAGCCATTGACTATAAACTACACCGGCTTCTCATACACTTCTTTCAACACGTATTAAGTATTCAGTCTCTTTTACAGGGAATTCATATCATCAGGGCACCAGGGAACAAGGTTTGTTACGTGATTCCTGTAGGAGCCAATTCAAACTCTTATCAAGGGTTTGAGTCTTTCCTCTATAATTCCAACCATGGAGCAGTTCAGGTTAATGGCTCAGTAGAAACCAATGCTGAAATTTTACCTGGAAACATTGAGGACACCAGTTTCATACCTGATGGAGCCCATGAAGAGTGTACCAATGGCTACCGGTGGATGGCCATAACAAGTTCTGCATCAGCTGGTAAGTAACTTGTGTTCGTGCCTTTTGGGTAATGACTACTCTCACCTGTATTGTATTTTCAGCCTTATATTACACTTTTGTCTCATTCATTACTTTTTAATGACTTAACTCGGTTCTACCTTTTCATAATCAATTATATAGTTATGCAGCTTAAACTCTTCCAATAACAATACAATCAGCTAGTTTTTTTAATACTTAAAATCATGATTTTAGTTTTTACATTCTATTTTAGATTTCTATTCAGTTTGCATCACTATTTAGGAGTTAAATCTTTTTGCAGATAATGGCAAGGTTAAGAGGAATGCATATGGAGGTGTACAACCATGCACATACTGTTATAATTTTTACGTACAAGACGGCTTCTACGAAACCTGCATTACGCTCAACGAGTTTGCTTTTTGTCATGTTGTTTACCCAAAAGGTGAACGACCCGAATGTCCATGTATAGTTTAGTTGAAGCGCCATTGTCAACTTGCAGAGTCAGCAAATTGTCATTCATTGTCCAGAAATCAACTTCCTTAATGAAAGCAAAGAATAAATAAAAGTGTGTCAAGAAAACATTGTAATCTGCAATCATTAATACTGCAAAACAACTATTTTGTGCAGACAGCTGTGTTCACCTTATAATAAGCCATGCTACATGACTGCACATTGTACAGTCATGTACATGATTTTACATTGTACAGTTATGTTCATGACTGTGTTACCACGTGCATTAACATGCACATCTTTATACATGCACATATATGTACATGCACATTTATGTACATGCACCTCTATGTACATGTGTGTACGTATACATGGACTTTGGTTAAGAGGATCTCGTGACTGGATGCCAAACGTTTTCTATGAACATCGAATATGTAATCTCACGGGAGTCAAAGATTTGAAAGCACTCTTACTGAACATCCAGTTGGGCATCAGTATAACTATCATCAAATATAACTATCAATATAATATCATCAACATTCTAAAATCAAAATGGGCTTCAAAAATAGTAAAGTTTGCAAGGTTCACAGCAAAGTCCAATATGACGTGAACATGTAGATGTTTACGCCATGCTGCAAGTGTAAACACTTGCAGCATGGCGTAAGCGTGTAGATATTCAGGCTGAAAGAAACCATCTCGAAGAGTATAGCCAGCTCCAAAATTGCTGCAGCTTTGGGCAAGCCACTGAACTTGGTGCAAGTCAATTGGTTTGGCATATAAGAAAAAACTTTCAGCAGCCTTCCTGGAGTGAGTCACAATTTGCCTCACCTGATGTCTAAGGTTTGCAAGCTGCCAGCGGAAATAAATTGGGGTTATGAAGCAAAACTACATTGGAAAAGATGAATGCCTTGAGAATAGCTAGTTTATTGTACATGAAAAATTCTAATTGCTAAAAGCTATTTATGGGTAACATATAGTTGATGATAAATTTCTTTAAAATTAAAAAAAATACCACTGTTTTTGACCTTCAATATAGGCCTGCTACAATTTACAAGTGTCTCTAGTTCTTTGACGCAAATGGAGAAGTTCTCCTTCCAGTGTGTGGCTTTAGCTTTTTTTAAGCTTTCTACTACTAGGTGGCATGGTGGGTGGTCTGAGCTACACGAATACAGATTAGATCACCTACATTAACGTATATATCCATAAATGGCCAAATAGTTTATGGTGAGTTTACACTGGCCGATTTTGTCACCGATTTTGTCGTGCACAGACAAATTTGATGAATCGGTGTCAATAGGTGTGAACAGAAAGATAGGTGTCGGCACTGATCTGAAAGTCGATGAAACCCAGCAGTGCCCGATTGCACCAACAAATCGGACGCTCAGCCAATCAGAAGCTAGGAGCCTCTGAATAAATGAGCATAGGCTTTAATGACAGTGCTAAGTTTATGAAACGAAAGGGCTAGGTTTAATGAGAGGCTAGAAGACTGTCATTAAACTTTCCCTCATGCTCTTTCTGATAGTGAACCAGCATGGCTAGCAACGATGTGAACGCGGAGTATTAAAAAATCAAGTTAGTTCTTTAATTTAAATTAATTAAAAGTGAATAGCCAGTTGTACGACTACTACTAGTACTACTACTAGTACTACTGCAAAGGAATTTGCCGGCCCTTACTTGGCACGATCTAGATTATTTCATACAGAAATAAATTGCGTGTGATTTCATTCAATGTTCTATTAGCGAAGGAAATTTCCTAGCCGAGGAGCGTACGGCCATTTGCTCTGTCTACTAAGTGAGCGTTGCTCCTTTATATACAATAAAATTGCCAGTTCCAGCTAACGGGACCGAGTAGGAACACCGGCTAACAATGTTTAAATGGCCAATAATTAGGCCCGCTAATGCGTTGTTATGACAACATAAACGACGACAATTGATAACATAACGAGTAACAAGGCTATAATAAAAAGAACAACACTCATAATAAAATATTTACAGACATATAAAATATATACAAGCTTATAATTACAAGAAGTGTAAAGTATTGGCCCGGCGCCCACCACACTACTACTACCATTAATATAAATTCACCATTCAATCTTCTTCATTATTCATTTTATTTATTATAATTACTCAGACGAAAGAACTGTACGTACAGTTCTTTGCTCGGACTTTTATTGCCTCATCATTCATTCATTGCTTGGCATTCAGTAGTTGCTTCTAGCGGTAGTAGTAGGAGCAGTAGTAGTAGTAGTGTAGTACTGAAGTAAAATCAGGGCAACCCCCAAACCAGGCCTAGCAGGAGCTGAGGCTTGAATATGGTAGCTTAGCCTCCGTCAGTTTAACTATATTACTGGCACTACCAGCGTAAAAGCCGTCGATACCGACTCGCTATCACACAGCCGATAGCAGACTGTGGATATTACAACGCAACCCCTAAAAAGAGCCTTTAAATCTGACTCTATATATTACAGCCGATAGCAGACTGTAGATATATCAGCGCAACTCAAACAAAAGCCGATAATACAGACTCTATATACTATAGCCGATAACAGACTATGTATATACCAGTGCACATTCAGAAAAGAGCCGATAATACAGACTCTATATAGCACAGCCGATAGCAGACTGTATATATTCCAGCGCAACTCTAACAAGAGCCGATTAAACAGACTCTATATACTATAGCCGATAGCAGACTATGTATATACCAGCGCAAATCCAGTAAAAGAGCCGATAATACAGACTCTATATAGTACAGCCGATAGCATACTGTATATATACCAGTGCAACTCCAACAAGAGCCAATAATTCAGACTCTATATACTATAGCCAATAACAGATTATGTATATACCAGCGCACATCCAACAAGAGCCGATTAAACAGACTCTATATACTATAGCCGAAAGCAGACTATGTATATACCAGCGCAAATCCAGTAAAAGAGCCGATAATACAGACTCTATATAGTACAGCAGATAGCAGACTGTATATATACCAGCGCAACTCCAACAAGAGCCGATAATACAGACTCTATATACTATAGCTGATAACAGTATATGTATATACCAGCGCCACTATTAAGCCAAGCTGTCTAAGATATAAAAGAAGGTGTGCTGTATTTAAATAATTTTATTATAATGTTGTAGTATGCCACACCAAGCTAGCCAAATTTACACTGCTCTTCAAATGCACCAGCAACTGTTTATATAAGCTAGCAGATCCAAACACAGCATATCATTGGTGGATACAGGCAGTTGAAATTGTAGGCCAAAAAAGCAGCAAATTTTTACAAGAACAATTGCTATTACACGTAAATACAAGACATAAAAATCCGGCAACATTTTTGTAATGCCTTAGTTAATAGAGAAAAAGAGATAGTACTACAACAAACGATCAACAAATTTTCTTTCTCTACTTTTAGGTAATTTTCTGCTTGGGAGTCGAAGAAAGCGGTTGCCTTATAATCCATGTAGCGGGCGTAGTCAAGCCTGTTCTCATCCTAGCGAGCGCTTTGGGCGCTGGTAACCGTTCGCTTACGTCACAATCTAAATTATTCAATTATATATATAAGCCCAGGTTAATCACTGTTAGGCACCATCCAACATGGCACTCAATTGCAAGCATTGTGACTTCTCTACCGACAAGCCACGCGTACTCCGGCGGCATGAACGCATGCATGTACATAGGTGCGCTTTGTGTGACTGTTATTTTGACCAACGTGAGAAGTTAGCTGCACATAAAGACTCCTTCACTCGGAGGTCTGTTGGCACCCAAACCGAAGGGAGGGAGAGCTGGGCTCTGCGCCCCCACAAACGGCGACCCGAGCTTCGCCCAGTGCAAGCCTACAGACCTCACTCCAGGGAGTCCAAAAGACTTAGACGGCGACCGTCACGGGACCAGGCTCCTACACCTCGCTGATCTGTGGAGTCCGTTGTGACTCGCCCCAAAATGCCACCTCCGGAGGCTTCCCCCTGCTTCAGTGACACGGATCCTCTAGGGCTGGTGGACTCGCCAGTGCACATAGCACTATAACCTGTGCTCGCACCCCTTCGGCCCTTTTCAGGGCCACCACTATCTGATAACGAGTTTTCTTTCGCTTTAGTGGCGGAAAGCCTTGTTCGTAATTTTCTTGCCAATTTACTACATCGGCAGCACCACCGACTAAATTTACTACAGTACTAGTATATAATTTTCCACATCAAGCGCGTTGATTTTTATGTGTACTCGTCTTCGCGTGGTCGGGTGAAGGTCAGAATGGCGAAGCGCTGTGATTGGCTGTTGGTACCGACAAAAATCGTTCGATTGTTGCATTGTAAAGGGGGAGTTATGGCGCCTTACAGTGCTTCGCGTTGCGCGTTCACAACTTGAGTTGTACAACTCGAGTGCACAACTCGAGTTGTATAACTTGAGTTGCCGTGTTGTCCAACTTGAGTTGCCGAATTGTACAACTCGGCCTGGGTTTATGATTACCTCGAGCTGTGTTATACGCAAAACTAACATGGGTTTGTAAAAAAGCAAAGTGAGTAATTGGGGTGTGTCATTTACAGAACATTTACAGAAATTTAATAATAATAGTTTAAATATATAGACACATTTAAATTATATATATTGGCGATGTTTGCACATATTTATTTCTATAAATATAACGAGACCAAACAATTGTAGAATGTAAAAAGCAAACTAAAAAACAATCTATGTGGGAGGTAGGCCACTTCTTTTTCAAATGAAAAAAGAGTTATCTCTCTAGAACCTGACAAAAAACTGATGAACACTGAAAATGAACATAGAAAATATTTCAACGGCGTTTAATGATCCATAAAATAAATTCCATATATAGAAAATATAGCTAGAGAAAATGAAATGATGAGATGTTCTCAAGCCGAATTGTTGTACTCGAGTTGCTGTTAAAAGAACTCGGCCTGGATTTTTGATGAACTCGAATTGTGTAACTCGAGTTGTACAACTCGAGTTATTTTTTCAAACTCGAGTTGGTAAATATAACTCGAGTTGTACAACTCGAGTTGCAAACTCGGCGCAGTATAATTCGCTATTAGCTCTAGTTTTACAGTACATACATAGTTTAATTTTTATTAGCTAACGAGTGCCTATTGATATACCATTGTTAATATAACCCGATCTACGGTTATGCTACCGTAATACCAATATATTGCACCTTACTTTTGAAAAGACGCGTTACGTGTTCACAACTGGAGTTGTGCAACTCAAGTTGTGCAACTCGAGTTGTGAACGCGCAACGCGAGGCACTGTAAGGAAGAACACATTAGTTACGACCAAAACTGCAGAGTTGCTTTCTACAAGGGAGCTGATGGCTCTTTCGAAGTTGATGACTTTAACAAGGTAAGTTTTTAATTAATATCAATCATTTGATATTTATTGATATGTAATTTTCTTGGCAGTAATTTCACTTCAATTAGAAATGTTTTACATATTAGGTAGAAAAGTGTTAAAGCAGATAGCAATGATATTTTCAAAATAGTTGCTAGATGTTGTATGCAACTTGTTCACATCATGTAAGTTGAAATGATTTGAAAACCTGTTACTGTCCTGCTAAAAATGAGGACACAAACCATGAAAGATCATGAGACCTATAAAACATTTATTTTATTCAAGGATTGTTATTTAAGCGTTTTTCATAAAATATAATAATATGTATTATATATAATATGTATTGTATTTATTATAACATCTTATTAAATATAGGATGTAATATTATATACTATGATATATTATATAGTATATCATATTATATAATATCCTATACATTATTAAAATATAGGATTTGTGTTATAATTATATATATTACATAATTTACATATTTTATTAAAATCTTTTGTTTTATATTTTGTTTTATCTTATATTTCATTAAAGTTTAAGATGCTTTAAATTAAAGATTAGTTTAAAAAAAATACACAAAAGCTAAGAACCTTGATAAAAGGTGTGATTATTTTGACTAAAAGATTTTGATGTCATTGCAAGATTTAATTGTGAGCCAAATATTATTCTTTCATGTCATATGTTTTGTGTAAATAGTTTTTTTTAATTTATTTATGTTTCAGCATTTTATCTACGCTATAAAAGTATATTTTCTTTCAACATGGTAGCCATGTACTGTCACAGTGTTAACAGTGTTAACATATCGTGTTAACAGCACAATAGATGGCAATCACCAACATTCAAAGGAAAATTCAATAATAGCAGCCTACACACTTCATGCAATCAAATACAGAGTTAATTGTTGTGTTGTCTTTAGTTTGATATTTATGTTATTCAATAAGCTTATTTGTGTCTGAAAGTACAAAAAGTGTCATGTGAATAGTAAAAACCTGATGAACTCTTTTAAACATGTTATAATTAATATCATTATTATAATTGTTGTTATTATTACGTTATTACAGCATGTAGTTATTGTAATAATTATTATCATTACTTATCTCACTGTTGTCAAAAGTCAGTGCAATAATGTAGGTATTTTTATAAAGATAACAAAGTTGTTTAACAAAGTAGGGTTTAACTGGCAGGGTCTAATATTTAACAACATTTTACTTTATCTCATCATATACTGCAACACTTGACTATGTCTCATCATATACTGTAACACTTGGCCATATCTCATCATATACTGTAACACTTGACTATATCTCATCATATTCTGTAACACTTGACTTTATCTCACCACATACTGCAACACTTGACTTTATCTTATCATATATACTGTAACACTGACTTTATTTCATTACATAATGTAACACTTGACATTATCTCGTCATATACTGTAACACTTGACTATACCTCATCATATACTGTAACACTTGACTTCATCTCATCATATACTGCAGTAGAACTTGTCTATGTCTTGTCCTGTACTGTAACACTTGAATATATCTCATCATATACTGTAACACTTGGCTTTATCTCATCATAGAATGTACCACTTGGCTTTATTTCATCATATACTGTAACACTTGAGTATGTCTCGTCATATACTGTAACACTTGACTATAACTCATCATATACTGTAACACTTGACTACGTCTCATCATATACTGTACACTTGACTTGATCTCATCATAAACTGAAACACTTAACTATGTCTCATCATATACTGTACACTTGACTTGATCTCATCATAAACTGAAACAATTAACTATGTCTCATCATATACTGTAACACTTGAGATTATCTCATCATATACTGTGACATTTAACTACACCTTATCATATACTGTAACATTTGACTATATTTTATCATATACTGTAACACTTGCCTATGCACATTTATGTACATGCACATCCAGGTACATGCACATATATGTACATATGTATGTACGTATGTACGTATGTACGTATGTACGTATGTATGTATGTATGTATGTACGTATGTACGTATGTACGTATGTACGTATGTACGTATGTATGTATGTACATATGTACGTATGTATGTATGTACGTACGTACGTATGTACGTACGTATGTACGTACGTATGTACGTACGTATGTACGTACGTATGTACGTACGTATGTACGTACGTATGTACGTACGTATGTACGTACGTATGTACGTATGTATGTACGTACGTATGTACGTACGTATGTACGTACGTATGTACGTACGTATGTACGTACGTATGTACGTACGTATGTATGTACGTATGTATGTACGTATGTATGTTTGTATGAATGTACGTATGTATGTACGTATGTATGTACGTATGTATGTACGTATGTATGTACGTACGTATGTACGTATGTACGTATGTACATACGTATGTACGTATGTACGTATGTACATACGTATGTACGTATGTACGTATGTACGTATGTACATACGTATGTACGTATGTACGTATGTATGTACGTATGTATGTACGTATGTATGTACGTACGTATGTACGTACGCATGTATGTACGTATGTACGTACGTATGTACATACGTATGTACGGACGTATGTATGTACGTATGTACATACGTATGTACGTATGTATGTACGTACGTATGTGCATACGTATGTAAGTACGTATGTATAAGATTAAACTCGATAAAACTTGATTGAACATAAAAAGCTCAGATTAAGTGAAAGTGTGATTATGACATCTATAGTTGCAAGAGACTGACAGAATAGAGAGGCTAGTACTTGTAATTCTTGTAATACTGCGACTTGAACATAATAACAGATATTAACTAAAGCAATGATAACAATTAGGGACGTCATTTTGTATGACAAAGTTTATAGTTTTCTGTTCAGGTGGTGGGTAGGTTTACTTGTATTATCTATAGATAAAATTATATGTACGTTAGATGGTAATGTTGTTCTTATATCGTCCACTTTCTATTCTTTTCTATCTATTCTTTTTAATAGTGGGGTATACTTTACTGCTTTTTCCTATTCCTTGCTGGTTATGGTGTAGTCATTTTGGTATATAGACATACAAAATTAAGTAGATATTCAAACTTTTTTTTACTAATGTATGTCTATATATATGTATATATATATATATATATATATATATATATATACCCATATTTCCGAGTTAGGAGTTGAATAAATATATACCAGTTAGGAGGTTTCGGAATATAAGGGATTAGGAGTTAACGCAAATATATATGGGTAAGCCTCCTATATGGTCTAATTTATCTACATTGTAGATATATATATATATTTATTCACCTCCTAATTATTATATATTTTTATGGAAATTTTAGGAGAATATGGTATCATACAATATATATTCATCGCCTTATCATACTTTGTATATATGCATACTAGAAAAACTGTCAAAACTTGGAGAATGTCTAGATGGTTGTTGTAAATTACATATCAATTTGAAGGTAAAATAATTCATAACTCAATGAGTAAGCAAAAATAATGATTACCAGTTATCAGATTGCTACAAATTACACATAAATTAGAATGTTACCATTGTAACTTATGTAATAGTTAGAATGGATACATTACATAGCATGGCATAGCTTACATACCCTTTGGTAAGATGCCATAACTTATATCATTAAGGAGTTTGCTATAACTTGTTTCTTTTAGAGGCTGCTCTGATTTACATATAATAAAGTATGTTGTTATAACTTATAGATCACTTGAGAAATTGCTATAATTTGAATTTCACATAGTTGGTAGCAATTATCTATATATCAGTGAGGAGGCTGCTATAAGTTATATATTATTTAGGAGGCTGCTGCTATTTATAAATTGTTTTGGAGGTTGCTATAACTTACATATCATTGCAGAGGCTGCTATGAGTTACATATAATTTAGGATGTTGCTATCACTTATAGATCACCTAAGACCTTGCTATAATTTGAATTTTCCATAGTTGATAGCTATTATTTATATATCAGTTAGGAGGCTGCTATGGATTATATATTAATTAGGAGGCTGCTGATATTTATATATCATTTAGGAGGTTGCTATTACTTACATATCATGGCAGAGGCTGCTATGAGTTACATATAATTTAGGATGTTGCTATCACTTATAGATCACTTAAGACCTTGCTATATTTTGAATTTTCCATCGTTGATAGCTATTATTTATATATCAGTTAGGAGACTGCTATGAATTATATATTAATTAGGAGGCTGCTGATATTTATATATCATTTAGGAGGTTGCTATAACTTACATATCATTGCAGAGGCTGCTATAAGTTACATATAATTTAGGATGAAACTATCACTTATAGATCACCTAAGACCTTGCTATAATTTGAATTTTCCATAGTTGATAGCTATTATTTATATATCAGTTAGGAGGCTGCTATGGATTATATATTAATTAGGAGGCTGCTGATATTTATATATCATTTAGGAGGTTGCTATAACTTACATATCATTGCAGAGGCTGCTATGAGTTACATATAATTTAGGATGATGCTATCACTTATAAATCACCTAAGACCTTGCTATATTTTAAATTTCCCATAGTTGATAGCTGTTATTTATATATCAGTTAGGAGGCTGCTATGGATTATATATTAATTAGGATGCTGCTGATATTTATATATCATTTAAGAGGTTGCTATAACTTACATATCATTGCAGAGGCTGCTATAAGTTACATATAATTTAGGATGATGCTATCACTTATAGATCACCTAAGACCTTGCTATAATTTGAATTTTCCATAGTTGATAGCTATTATTTATATATCAGTTAGGAGGCTGCTATGGATTATATATTAATTAGGAGGCTGCTGATATTTATATATCATTTAAGAGGTTGCTATAACTTACATATCAATGCAGAGGCTGCTATGAGTTTCATATAATTTAGGATGATGCTATCACTTATAGATCACTTAAGACCTTGCTATATTTTGAATTTTCCATCGTTGATAGCTATTATTTATATATCAGTTAGGAGACTGCTATGAATTATATATTAATTAGGAGGCTGCTGATATTTATATATCATTTAGGAGGTTGCTATAACTTACATATCATTGCAGAGGCTGCTATAAGTTACATATAATTTAGGATGATGCTATCACTTATAGATCACTTAAGACCTTGCTATAATTTGAATTTTCATAGTTTATAGCTATTATTTATATATCAGTTAGGAGGCTGCTATGAGTTGTATATTATTTAAGAGGTTGCTGCTATTTATATATCATTTAGTAGGTTGCTATAACTTATTTATCTGTTATTATTACTTAACAAACATAATTTATGTACTAGTCAGAAGGTTGCATGAAACTATACAACTTGTATCTTATAGCGATATACCTTTCACATTTGTAAAAAGCTATTTAACTTAAATATAGGTTCTAGAGGTACCTATGACGTATACAGTGTACATACTTCAAAAAGGCTATGGTCGATTATGTACTATGTTAAGAAGGTAACATAACTTGCACACATTAGCTAAGAGGCCATAAAACCTTGTTCTCTTTTAGCAACTTATACGCATAATGACTTTTCTGACTTATGACATATCAGAAAAGTAACAAAATTATCTAAAAACACTCACAACATTTTACTATAGAATCTACTATATCTTTTTGCCTATTGGTGCAATCATGAGTTGTGGGCAAACCGGCCTCTGTTGCACATTTCCAAGTATTTTTTTCTGAAATAATTTAATTGTTGTTAAAACTTACATATTGTACAGTATGTTAAACTTTAAGGTAGGGTTTCATAAATGTGTATATAAAACAACAACAGCCACCATGCTTGATACCAAAAAGCTCAACTAGTCAAGTACCATAGAATGGTTGTGGCTTAGTCGCCAAACGGAGTAAATTTATTCAGACGTCAAGTTTAATGCGATATTACAAAAGCCTCAACGACAAGAAGACCCTGCTGCCAGTTTAATTTTGCAGCTTCTTGAGTAAGTTGTGGGCTCGGGCATAAGTCATCATTATAATTTTCAAACACCAATTTCTTTTAACAGTATACAGCTCTGACATTGTTGGTAGGTTGCATAAATCATCCGATCATGGCTTTTTGAACGCTCCATTTTCTTTTAGACTGCATAACTTTCTACTCATTAAAATAAACAAATAATGTAACTCAATATTTATAAATATGATCTATGTTATAGTTTCTTATTCAGTCACATATCGCTGCTGCACTGCATACAAAAACTTAAAAAAATTAGTTGGAAACAATGCATGGACACAACTCAGTTACTGTGATTGCTAAAATGAAACTCACACATTTTTCCTTGCTGTGCATATTATCTACAGTAATAATATGATTTACTTGCACAACATACTTAGTTACTCAATCTAACATACAATAACAGCAATTTCTTTCTATTCATCTTAAGCCACTCTTAGAACGTTAAGTAAAAACATTTTCCTACTCGGGAATGGAGTGTCAGGTTGCAAAACCTGCGCAATACCACAACACCATAAACTGGGTAGATTCCAAACAAGCCCATTGTGTCTATGTAGAACCCAGGAAAAAAATTAATGTCACATAAAGAGCCAATAAAAATACAATAACATTTTAACTTGAGAGCATTTTCGCTGTTCAAAACTTCTTTTTGACTGCAATTTATTGTTAGCGATGATCAGTCGGGCTGAACCTAGCACGGCACCAAATTTTTTCTAACTTTAGATCTCTCGACTTTGGGTGGTTTTATTGATGAATAGTAATACTGAGTCCTATTATTCACATTTTACCAGTAATAATAATGCCCTGAACTGTCAAAAAATTGATAAAACATTCTACTCAGACACATTCACTTAAATTTGGAAAATGACCCAAAAAAAGTTATTTCTTATTGTGTAGTGAATTTCTGATTTTTTTAGTTAATCCAGCAGAATACCTGGCATAATTACTCAACATTTTGCTTGCATAACTAGTTCAATGGGATTATTGAAGATTAGGTTTTACTTTGATCATTCAAAATAAATATGAACATTCTTTGTCTTGTAATACAGGTCTGTTGTAAAAACTAGCTCAGTTGATTAAATACTCTGGAGCGGAGAGCGGAAAAACTAAAATTTGGTTTGGTAACTAGTTTTACCAACATAGGCCAGAGTACGGACAGCAATAACTGAATAGAACCTGGTGTTTAATTAAAATGTAACATAAAAAATGTTTTATTTTGTTTTGGTAAGCTTGCAGCAAAAATGTTTGTTTTGCACCTAAAATATTATTTTGCTCCAAATACTTTATGAAACAAGTGGTAATAACTTTATTGATGCAAATTGTACTGAAATTATATTTGCTACGAGCACCAATGGAAATCAAGATAAGTAATAAAATTCTTACAGACCTTTTAAAAAACAATTGCCTTTGCTGCTACAAAACAGTGAGTAGACCCATAGGAAAAGAAGTACATGTTCTTATACTGCTAAAACTACCTTTGGCTCAGAAATCAGTTTTGAACAAAGCAATGAATTATAATATGCATTGGCATAATGTTGTGATGGCTAGGAAACAAAGCCGGGTCTTGCACATGAGGGTAATTTAGCTAATGTAAATAGATTTCCTACACTATCTAATTGAAAGCATCAATGCAAAATCTAAATACATGTAACTACTTACTAGCCATAGTACAGAGTGACCTTTTATTGTTGGTCCACATAGCATCCGTCCGCTTTGAGCATCTTTAAATTCTATTAAAGTGGATTTCATTATGAGTTCCTTTGACATTTCAAAGTACTAAAATGGGCAAATACAAATTGCAATTTTAGGGAACTATTCAATTGAAGTCATATGCCACAAAAATTTCTCTACGTTGTTTGTAGAATATTTTATAAGTGCTAACATTACATTTGTTTTAATTTTTAAAGTTGACACCAGTAATTTAGCAAATTATGTAGCTTATTAGTAAAACTTTTGTTAACATCGGCAAACAAACTGCATAAATGCTGTCCAATACCGAAGGCCAAAAATAATAATATATATTGCTATTTATGTTTTTACCAATAGTTTTGCAGTTTTGTCTTTGTATTGCAATTTATATGCAACCTATTGTATTTCAGGTTTGAGCAAATATGAGTTTTAGTAGTGTTCTGACCCTTCCTATCAGGTGGTTTCAACATTTTGAGGTAACAATGAAAAGCCCTGAGTTGAATTTCTAACAAACTATTAAAAGCAAGTCATTGCGCAACTTCAGCAGCATCTTATATATATCATTCGCCAAACTCATTGTCTTGAATCATCAAAGTTCACCAAATCATTCAAAAAGAAATACAAATATTTGTACCGCTAATTATTCTATAGCTTAAAGAATAGCGAAAACATAATATTATTATGTTTTATTAGTTTTCTTGAGGCGTTGACTAATGTTCTAAAAAAAGAATCAAGGAGACTGATCCACTAGGAGCTGAGATATAGCCAGCCAAACACAGGTCTACCTAATAACGAATCAGAGGAAAACCCTTCGAAAATCCGGAGATATATGACATATGAAATCGACTTATTGGTCATGTGCCGGTGTTGCGCACCCTTACCACTGTTACATATAATGATTGTTTTAGGCTACGAGATGTAAAACGCTTCTCGCGACAGTAAAGAATTTACAGACTAGCTCTGGTTTCTCAGAAAAATCAAGCAAACATTGTGTGGTAAAGGCATTCGCCCACAACCCCTCGCCATGATTTTTCAAAACAGAAGAGCAGATTTTGACTATTGTGCGTCAAATTTTAACTCGATCTCTTCGGATCTGAAGAGATTGAGTTAAAATTTGATAACCGAAGATCCTCTGTTCAACGAACAGCCTGTGTATAGTCTACATGCGACATCCGCGATTTGCAGTTTGTTTAGAATAAGAAATAGGATTGTGGATTTTTGTTCATTCATCATTTTTCTACTGTGTACCTACTGCAGCATTCAGTAGATTATCATGACTATCGTCACTATTAACAGACGGTAAGTTCACTATAGCTATAATTTAAAAAAAGAATATCTTGACCGTGCTGCTCTTGCTGTATGAAAAGAAAATGATAGTTTTTACTTTGATTTTTCTATTTATCTATTATCTTATCTGTAATTAGTTTTATGATTAATATAATTATCATAATGTATATTATACAAAATAATAATATAACTGTGTATGGAATAAATGATGTAACTAATATAATTTGTACAAAAGTCCAATTGATAACCAAGATTAATGATTGATTTAATTGATTCCATTTATTAGCTATAGTTAAAAAAATCTGAACAGCGCTAAAGATGAGTCTGAATAAGGAAGCTAAGTGGGAGAACAACAAAACTGAGCTGAACTAGCACGATAGCGAAATGTTGCAAAATGATAGATGCGTGTAATCATTTTATGCTAAAACTAATCTACACGTCAGAGGGACTGGTTCGGAATTCTCAGAGCAGTAATTGTGAGGCCCAATTTGATTGTTCTATACTTTCAGGGATTAAACCAATTAAAAGGCCGTGATTGTTATAGGAGAGCACATTAGTTGGTTTAATTGACCAATGGCACACAAGTCGATTTCATACGTCATATAATGATGATTACCAAAACGCTTGTTTTTTGGTAGACTTGGGTTTGGCAGGCTATATCTCAGCTTCTGGTTGGTCAATCTCCTTGATTCTTTTTTTAGAACATCAGTCAACACCTCAAGATAAATAGTAAAGCATAATAATATTATGTTGTAGTACAAGACCTTTTATGGTATTGACAGTGTTGTCCGAAGATTTCCCTGTAAAATTACTCTAAACTCACAAAGCAATTTGAAATTTTTGTTTAGGACTTTTCAACCTGAAAAGAAACATTTAGGTTTCTTGATTTACTAATTTGAGATTCTTTCTGATTCTCAAATTAGTTAGTGCTATTATAGCTTTCGCAAGTACATCCAGAATTGAAAAACAGAGAATTACTTATTTTGATGACAGTATTGATGATTGTTGATGACCGATTCAGGTTTTAGTGATTACACATATAATAAAAGTAGCAGTTCCAATAGTGACTCCAATGGTGGTCAAAGTAATAGTTTCATAAGAGTAAGGAACATGGCAAAGCATCGTTTTTCGAGCTTCGAAGTTATCGTAGCTTCACATAGCTTTAGCAATGCACGAAGTAGGAATGCATTAAGTTTTTTGAATAGTACTATTTTTAAACGTGTTGGAACAATAAAATCTATAACAAAAGTGTTTTAGATAGAATTTGAAGCTAATAAAAGTTGAACATATACTATGAAGCGCAATCGACAATTGTTAGCCACTATAATTAGAAGGGTTAAAAACTGCAGTGCCATGGCATTCAAACAAAGGTTTTACAGTAATCTTATTTCCTATAAACTTTGTGAAATAAAACTTTTATTAATGTGGCTCGCTCTTGTGTAAATTAACCGGTAATCAACAACATACCCCCTTCAAGAAAGTGTCCAGCTGTGCTTCGTACCATTTTTCATCTGGTGGATATAGTGCTTGGATGCGGTGACCAGGTTTCTACCAAAATAAGCAAAACAATTTGAATAGCCCAAACATATGTTATGCAGATTAAATATTGATGCAAAAGATGCCTGATGTTTTTAGGTTTTTCAGCAAATCCGTGTCCATACCTCCCATTACTAAAATTCCATGAAGCAGTAATATTTTATCTCATGTGATATTCTTCTACAAAATTGAAACATAGATTTTAAAGCTTCAAGAATTTAAAGGGTTTCATTTACTCGAGTCACTTACTTATGACTCAGCCTCTAGTTTCAATCCGTCTCAAATTACAACTAAAATGCATCAACTTGTTAATTACAATGAAAATAATACATTATCATAACTTTATACTGCCCTAAGCAAGCAAAACGCCCTATCTGACAAGTTTTTCAAAATTCACTTTTTTGTGCTTTAATGTAATTTAGGTTGAGATCTAACATGGCTCGAAATTTCATATATCTGAGACCACCAGAAATAGCACTTTTCACAATGTGCAAAACGCCCTATCCACATTTACCACACATAAAGTGGCAATCAAAACGCTCTATCTGCAGATAGAGCGTTTTGATTGGCCTGAACATACACAAAGTTGGACATTATGAACAGCATTATGTAATCAAAGAGTATATAAACAAAGGGAAGCGAAACTGAAGCATATATAATTGGTTGTTTTAAGGCAGCTCATACATGCTAGTGCACTTCTCAGTGCTCAATCTTATTGCTATTTTTTTATCATAATATATTTATTATGACAGGACGATATCTAAGTGACAAAAGTCTCGATTTAAAAATTCGACTCAGAGAGTTGATGAAAAATTTGTTTTAATTACATGTCCATTGGAAGGTTTTGCTTTTTTAAAATACTGACATTATTGCACCCAGTTGTTTGTTTTAAATTATTTTCAATAAAAACGGTTGATCTTTTTTAAACTACTATTTTACTGATTCCTTTCATTTCATAACATCAGGTTTGAAGGATACCATGATCTTTGATCATCTCTTAACTTTTGAGCTGAATATGGCTATTACAGGGCTTTAATCCACGTGTTGACTGGATGAGTAATAGGAATTGCAACATATATCATTTTGTTGACTAATTGCGGATTAATATCAGAATTTAAACTTGTAATCCATTGATAATCCAGTCATGGCAAATGGTCTTGTGGCAAACTAACATTGAGAAACCAGTCCAATTAAGCAATCAAAAGGCCCTATCTGCTGTGATAGGGCGTTTGATTGCCTAGTGCCAGCTTAGTAAATTGTCAATTTAAGCAAACAAAATGCCCTAAGTGAAATAACTCCTTTGATTTTAAAGTTTCACGAAAAAAGTTTTTCGCTAAAGATTGTTGGATATCTCACCATAATAAATAAAAAAACAACTAAAATACTGCTAATACTGATGCCAGGCTCGACCAAAACGCGTTTGTGCTTGTGCTGAACAATTTACAAATATCAAGATACGGCGTTTTGCTTGCTCAGGGCAGTATAGTATATTAATAATTCTGCCTGTTTGGTGCTATCAATCAGCTAACACTACTAATCAAAATAAAAAGTATCCATAATTATTTTATTGCTTTTTAAAAAGTTACAAAAGTTAGGAGCATCGAAAGAGTCACAGATATTCATCAATTGCTGGCTACCATGCTATATGTTACCATAATTATTTTAATGTGTGTCGGTTAATCTCACAAAGCTACCCTCGTGTATAATTACAATGTTATCATTTTATGAAAATTAGTAATAATTTCATTCTTTTAGCATTATAAAGTTGGGGTTTCTTGACCTTTTTAACTTGACAATATTACGATCCTGCAATTAAGGCAGTAAAATCGAAAATGGCTGCGAAAACCTATGCATTGTTGTTTGCCGTCGCAATTTGATGACATGAGTAAGTTGCTTAGAAATAGTATTTAAAGCGGCTCGCCCTAAATATCAAAATAGGCCACTACCGGTCTAACCTTTTGCATTGGTATTGAGGCAAAGTAAAACACCTTTCATGAGGACTTTTCACCATAATATGGTACAATTAATTCAGTGACAAAATTGGCAAAAGTAATATAAAACAATTGTGACAAACAAATATACCAATTGTGACATGCTTAGTCTGTTCTTCTGCTGCTGCAAAACCCTAAATGGCTAGACGCGTGAAAAAAGCAAAAATTTTAGCAGCTACAATCTCGCTAGAAGGTTGAACTTATGTGATGAGTCTTTAGGTTGTGTAGGAATGAGAGGTTGACTGGTTTCTTACAATCTATTTAATCAATTGACTAGCATGCAAGAAGGGGTAGCAAGCCATGCCACATTAGGAGAATGAGTCACTTTAAGCACAAACCACAATTGCATAAGTACATAGGTGATTTCTGCTAGTTAGAAGACCTTGGAGAATAAGACCACATTATGCAATTCTGTGCAGATTTTATTACTGCAGTTATAATTGTGCTGCAATACTTCTAATAGAGTGAAAAGCAGATGAGCTGCCCAACCACAACCTCCTTCATAAACTCATATATTATAAAGTTACAAATAATAGGAATAACAACAATAGCTTTCATTCGGAGGCTGAGGCTATTGAGAAGTAGAAAGTGAATTAGCTAAGCAGGCAATAGTAGAACACACATAATAAGAGCATAGGCATCATGATTGACATGTATGCAGGCAATGAATTTATGTACAATTTTACTACCAAACTTTTTAGTAAAGCAAGACACCTTTGGCTAAAAAGTGCTAGATATAGGTCAAAACAAGCCACTGACAAATTTCATGTTATGCATCCTTGTTTGGACACTTTATTTCTAAAGTGTTTAATGCATTGGCAGTTTAACATAAAAGTGTGCCAAGAATGCACAAAGAACATTGACAGCAATAACTGCATAGTACTGACAGCAATAACTGAATAGAACATGCTCTTTAATTAAAATGTAACATAAAAATAAACGTTTTAGTTTGTTTTAGTAAGCTTGCAGCAAAAATGTTTGTTGTGCACATAAAATATTGTTTTGTTCTAAATACTTTACGAAACAATTAATAATAACTTTATTGATGCAATTAAAATAAGTAATACAATTCTTACAGACCTTTTAGGCCCTTTAGGATGGGGTCTGAAAGATCCCTTCCTATGGGATCTTTCAGACCCATAGGAAGAGAAGTATATGTTCTTATACCGCTGAAACTACCTTTGGTTCAGAAATCAGATTTAAAAAGAGCAATGAATTATTATAAGCATTGGCAAAATGGTTGTGATGGATAAGAAACAGAGCTGGGTATTGCACATGCTGGTAGTTTAGCTAGTGTAAATAGATTTCCTACACTACCTAATTGAAAGCATCAATGCAAAATCTAAATACATGTAAATACTTACTAGCCATAGTACAGAGTGACCTTTTAATGTTTGTCAACATAACATCCATACCGCTTTGAGCATCTTGAAATTATATTAAAGTTGCTTTCATTATGAGCTCCCTTTGACATTTTAAAGTATTAAAATGGGCAAATACAAGTTGCATTTTCAGAGAACTCTTCAATTCAAGTCATATGCCACAGAAAATTCCTCTGCGTTGTTTGTAGTATATTCTAAAAGTGCTAACACTACATTTGTTTTAAATTTTAAAGTTGACACCAATAATTGAGCAAATTATGTAGCTTATTAGTAAAACTTTTGTTAACATCAGCAAACAAACTGCATAAATGCTGCCCGATACCGAAGGCCAAAAATAATAACATATATTGCTATTTATTTTTTTACCAATAGTTTTGCAGTTTTGTTATTGTATAGCAAATTGTATAAAACCTACTGTATTTCAGGTTTGAGCAACTATGACTTTTAGTAGTGTTCTGACCCTTTCTATCGCGTGTTTTAAACATTTTGAGGTAATAATTAAAAGCCATGAGTTGAATTTCTAACAAACTATTAAATGCAAGTCATTGCGCAACTTCAGCAGCATCTTATATATATATATATATATATATATATATATATATATCATTCGCCAAACTCATTGTCTTGAATGATCAAAGTTCACTAAATCATTCAAAAGGAAATACATACATTTGTATCTCTAATTCTTCTATAGCTTTACCCTTTTACTGCCACCCATGTACAAATTAAGCTACTGGCCTACCGCCAGCCATTTCACCGAAAATTGCCAATTTAGCTTCATGATATGTATACAATTTTGTTTCAACTTCAAAGTTTATCTAGAAACTTTTTGTAATATATTTTATTTTGCTAAAATGTTAACATATTTCAATGCTAGTAGCTATTATAGTGCTATGCATAAATCAATGTACCTTCACTTTGTGCATTGCTAAAGCTATGTGAAGCTACGATCGCTACGAAGCTAAAATGATCCTCTACAATGTCCCTTACACTTACAAAACTATTACTTTCACTATCATCAGAGTCACTGCTGCTACTTTAATTATCTGTGTAATCACAAAAATCTGAATTTCAATTGGCTATAATGTCATCAACATAAGTAATTATCTGTTTTCTGATTTGCGCGATACTTAACAAAACTTACACAAAAAATGTCCATTTCTATTTTGAAAAGTCCCAAAAAAAATTTGAACCTGCCTATTTTAATATTTTAAAAATTTAAAATCATCGGTTATGTTTTCAACGGATAATAAAATTAGGTGACCACGTAATTGTTAGAAAATTCGCATAAATGTGCATACGGCAGTCGCTGATAGATTTAGCATAAATTCGCATACGGTAGGGTAAGAGTAAAAACAAACAAAATATTTGTCAATCTCCTGCCTCTAAACATGATATCTCAAATCTGATAATTACTCTCAGTGTTGGCTGAGTAACTAAAAGTGGTAATGGGTAACCATAGAAAACTATTCATTTTATCTAATTATGCAATTGCTAAGTAATTTCTACCATGACTCATAAAGACTAAGAAGAGTAATACTAAATCTCTATGCTATGCTACATTCCTTTGATTGGTTTGCACTGTCTGTATTATGTAATCTGCCGATAATAGATGAATAGAACACAAAAGTGGCATAATGGTTTATGTAAGCGTTTGAAATAATACAATGCCTATAAAAATTGACAACTTTTCTTACTGAAGCTATGGCTATATCAAAATATCACACTAATTTTTGGCTCGCATGTATAATGTGCTATTTTACAGCAACTTATTGCAATATCGCATACCTTTAATTTGATGTCTGTAAATCAGTCTTTGGTGTGGGCCATCAATGCTTCTCATCCAGCAGTTATCTATAACTAAAGCGTCATTGATTATTTGCAACTATACAAAGAAAGACTACTTTTGGGCATGCTGTTACATTCTTACGTCAGGTATACATTTGCTAGTTACAGTAAAACTTTGTACAGTATATTTTCTGTTGGTGAATTTAAAGTTTTGCTTATCATAGTAACTTTCCCAAAACGTCAAACATTACTACATTTCAAAATACAACCTTACTGATATAACGTTGTATAGTTTTTAATCTATAATTATGTATGTGTTCAAAAATATTATAAAATTCGGTAGATGAAACCTTGATTATTTTGACATATTTTTTATGCAAACCAACGTGCAATTAGCAACATACCTTTTCTAGAAAAAAAACATCCAACTTTGTCTAATACTCTCTGCCATCTGATGAATATACTGGCAATAATGCTTACCAAGTTTCTACAAAAAAATGAAAAAATAATTCAAATAGCATAAACAGATATACAAACCAAAATGAATGCAAAATACACATTTTAGTTCACTGGTTAGGTTTTTTTGGCAAACTTGAATATCTGCCTCATACTACTGAAGCTCTATAAAACAGCTAAGCTCCTAATTACTACACAATTACTACACAAGATTCAACATGAATACTAAAAGTTTTAAAATTCAAAGGCTGCATATACCCCACTTACTTGCTTATGCCTACGCATGTACTACTATTACTTACAAAATCATAACTGAAATACACAAACTCTCACTATTCATGATAACAATAATACAATAACATAATGAACATGTTATTCTAATAACAGTTTTGACTGTTTGTAGAACCACATTAATAACTTTACTTATCATTATAAAAAAGCATCAAAAATTAATATAATAATAACTGAAAATAGATCAAAGTTGGAGACTTAACTGATTCACTAAAATAACTATTAATTATCAGCTGGCGTGTCTGTGTTGATGTTACAAAACTGAACATTTGTGTAACAATAATAAAGTCCAAAATTAGGATTTTACAAAAAGTTTTGTTATTCTCCTTTATGGTATTATAATGCTGACCTTTCTTGACTTTTCTATGCAGAACAATATCAGCAGTTGGATGACATAAACGGGTGTAAAAATATATCTCAAACGTGTTCCATGCTACATTCCTTAAAAGCTATAATAATTGAAACATACTTTTTTCGCGTTAGTCCTATTTCAATATTAAATAAAATTTATACTGTTTTTCTACAACTGTATGTTTCAAGTAAATAAACTGTAAATTGATTAAAATAACATGATCAACTTACCAAATGTGACGTGCTCCCTTACATGTAGTTATTCTGCTGCTACCAAGCTCTAGTAGACTACATGGGTGAAGAGCTAATAGTCCTAACAGCCACAGCAACATTATAACAGCCACATCTCTCTAGCTGTTATATACTGTGGTTATACTTTTGCCACTTTACTTCAAAAAAATTAAAAAATCAATTCTTCGACTAGAAAAGCATCTCTCAGGTATTGCGTTCGAATGCAAAGTTTCAAAAAAAGATTTATTTTGTAGCTGGATGCAACGGCAGCGAAAATATGAATTGTACTGATTATAGACTTATTTAAACTTTTACTACAGCCATGCTAAAACATCAGTTGAAACCATAATGTGCAACTATTGTGAATTTTCACAAAAACGAGCAGATCAATGAGAAACCTTGCAAAAAAAGGGAGTGCTTAAATGGCAGTTTAGAAAACCATAAAGAGGGTCAGCAAACAAGTTGTAATATATTGTAGTTTGTTAATATACAACTTTATTTCTCAAATCTAATAAAGCTATCATGAATATTAGCAAAACTGACTGTATCCGACATAGCTGCTAATTCCTTGTATTGGTTGATGCTTAGTCATAAGCTTATTGCAATGTGCTTTAAATAGATTGTGCTATTAACTGAAACGATACCAAAACAATTAAAAGTAAGAATATTTTAAAATTGATATATGCCTCCTAGTTCCATATATAAGAGCCTCCTAGAGTTTATAATTTATTGATAGAAAATTACACATTTTTGTTGGAGTTGTCTCCTCTTTTCCATATATATGAATATAGATATATAAGGCAATTATGGGAATCATGTTTAAAATACTTCTATAGGGTTGTTAAGCACTATAAACACTGCTAGAATTAGGAGGCTCCCTAGACGCCTCCTAATTTTTCAGAGCCTCCCAACATGGATTATATATTGATAGAAGCCTCCTAGTTGGGAAATATAGTTCTATATATATATATATATATATATATATATATATATATATATATATATATATATATATATATATATATATATATATATATATATATATTATATATTTATATATAAATATATATATATTCATTTACATATATCAATATATATATGTATATATAAAATTCTGTATGTCTGTATATATATATAATTATGTATATTTATATATATATACATATTTTATATCATTACTCTTGTTACAGACAGTACTGTTTTGGCTATTGAAGCCTCATCAGTGCAGCTCAGACCTTAGGCAAGAGACACAAATCCCATTACCCATGAGAGTTGACTTCCTGCAACAAAAACAACTAAGTTGCCTCATAGACTTTAAGAACGTCAATGTGCTGACACCAGAGTGCTCAAATCACGAAAGTGATGAGTTTTGCACGTATATATTGATATGTATATATTGATATATACATACTAATATGTATATATCAATATATATACATTTATATACAGTGTACCTTCAAGATACGATGTTGATCCGTTCCAAGGTTAGCATCGTATGGTGAAAAAATCATATATAGGGGTATAGAAACCATTGTAGTTATACATTACAAAAAAATATGATAAAAATTGTCTAAAATTTTATAAAAAGGCTGTAAAAATTGAAAATTAGTAACAAAATAGTATGTTAACTGTAGTAACTATAGTTACCTTCAATAACTGCATTGTTTTAAGTGCACCAAGTGATTATGATCTGCAACACTGAAAATGCAACATGATAATGAATGTACAAAATGCAGTAGACTACGCATGGTAAGGAGTTCTTACCTTCAAGACCTAAGCACAAAACAAGCTTTCAATTCACTTCAAATAAATTTAGTTCACTAAACACACATTTAAAGCTAAAAAAGTGGAGTTTTAGTATGTATTTTTAGCTATTTCACTAAATTTCAACTTTTTATCATTAAAAATCTTACCGCTTCTCAGCTTGTCCTTGCTTTCACTATAAACCTTAGCGAGTCCGGTTAAACCCTGTTTCAACATAATTCGACCAGAAAAGCCGTGCGGTGCAATTCTCAAAAGCGGCCTCTCGTGCACTTGACCATTTAATGGCCATCAAAAAATTTAAAAAAGTTTGCGTATTATACAGTGCATGTAGTGTACGTACATACCTTTGGAGTAAGGTGAGTTGCGGTGATACATGTAACGAGCATATAAAAGAGTTGCGCTGATACATGTAACGAGCAGAGAGCCAGCAAAAGCGTATCAATGCTAATTATGTGACTACACTTGAAAATAAATTTAATACGTAATGAAGTTTTCTAGCAGGCTGAATAAAGTTGTCTATTCCTGTCAAGAGATCACAATTCCAAATTTTTTACCAGTTTCTAAACGAAAAGTTTGTTATTTTTGGGTCTTGAAAAGCAGACATCACCAAGAAAACACAGCTTTCCTGCTGGTACAAAAGGCGCTCAAAAAAAACGAGCTAACTTAGTGCAATGTAGAAGACAGCCTACGTGATCGCTTACTGAGGATGATGCTTGCTGGTGCATAGTAAATGCTGGTACAATGCAGGCAGTTTCTAGCTAGCTAACACTTATAAAAAGATCCAGATAACGTTGTAGTTTGTCTTGCATGAAATGTGCAGAAGAATCAATGTAAACATTCATACGGAAGTTTGTACGTATTTATACCCTAGAGGGCATGGCTATAGCAAGTTCTAAAAGGTAATTGTAGATGCATCAACTATTTTGAGTAGCTAGATGTAAATAAGTTACATACATATGATGATTTTTATTTATGTAGTAAAAATCAGGCCTGCCTGCCTGCAAACATGAGATAAAAGAAAAGCTAAATGAAGTAAACAAAACATGATTAAATATAAAATAGAACAAAAAGAAAATAAAATAAATAAAACATCATAAAATAAAACATAAACTGAAATAATGAACCATGACACACATGGATAATAAAATATGCATTATACCTGCATTATACATTATTGTTTACATGTATTATTCCAGACCAGTAAACTTGAAACTTAAAATTAAAAAATCGTTTTAAAATAATTAATCTGATAGCACTTCTTCAAGTGCACTTTCATTCCTAGCTCTTTTGTTACATTCACTGTCATCATCTGTGCCTTGTGATACTTTTCTCTTGAAAATTTATCCAAAAGAGCCTATTTTTGACGATTCTTCAGAATGTATCTAAAATAGCTCAAGCAGGTGTTGTTAACATTGTCCATAGCACGGCTTGTGAGTACTTTTTCGGGGTATTTGTTTGCAATATATCTGGTAAGGTTTTCTTACCAACTTAATGCTTCCTTTATTTCTGTTGATGGTTTTCTCAGTCCCTTCCAGTTCTTCGTCTCGACCTAATTGTTGCTCCTCCTGAACTATGATGCTGTGCATTGCCTCTAACTCTTTTAAATCGTCTGTTGTGAGCTCTTCCTTGTGCTCTTCAATAAGGTTATCTATGTCCGCTTCATCAACACCAAGCCCCATAAACATCCCGAGTGAAACTATTTCTGCAACATCACCCTCGGAGGTAGGATCTATGATGACCTCTTCTTCAGAGTCTTCGGCGTCTTGATTTGCCTCAACACCAGGCCACAGCCTTTTCCATGATGATTTTAAGGTTTGCTTCGAAGCCTCTTTCTAGGCTTTTTCAACCATCTTCAGGCATTGGAAGATGTCAAAATGAACCTTCCAAAACTCACGCAGGGTCAGTTGAGTGTTTTCAGTAACTTCAAAGCATCTTCTAAACAGTTGTTTGGTGTAAAGTTTTTTGAAATTAGCTATTACTTGCTGGTCCATAGGCTGGAGGAGTGGGGTGGTGTTTGGAGGCAGGTAGAGAACTTTTATAAAAGAAAAGTCTGAATGTAAATTGTCTTCGAGACCAGGAAGGTGAGCAGGGGCATTGTCAAGTACTAAAAGACATTACAGAGGGAGATTGTTCGTATCTAAATATTCCCTTACAGCAGGACCAAAGCAGACATTTATCCACTCAATAAATATGGCTCTTGTAACCCAGGCCTTGCTATCACATTTCCAAAATACCGCAAGCCTATCCTTTGTGATTTTGTGTGCCTTGAATGCACGAGGATTTTCTGAGTGGTAGACTAGTAGCGGCTTAATCTTCAAGTCTCTACTGGCATTTGCACTAAGTGTAAGAGTGAGTCTGTCCTTTAGCGGTTAATGTCCAGGAAGTTTTTTTCTTCAGCTGTGATGCATGTGCGACGAGGCAGTTTTTTTCTAAAAAAGGCCAGTTTCATCGCAATTAAAAACTTGCTGAGAAATGTAGCCTTCAATAGAAGTTAATTCTTCAAACTTCTTCAAGAAGTTGTCGGCTTCTTTCTTGTCCGAACTTGCCTCTCCATGCCTAATGACTGAGTGGATCCCAGTTCTCCTGTTAAACCGTTCAAATCAACCGTTAGAAGCCTTGAACTCCGAAAGAGTTTGGTGCGACGTTCCTTCACCTCCATTGTCTCTTTGGGCTTTCAAGCAATCATCAAACATGGCTGTCGCCTTGTGCGAAATTGCTGACTGCGTGATAGCATCCCCACGTATTTCCTTTTCTTTAATCCATAATAGAAGGAGCCTCTCCATCTCGTTGTGGATTGAACATCTATTACTGGCAAGAATAGTCATGCCCTTGGAAGCTTTGCTTGCTTTAATAGATTGTTTGTTTTTAATGAAAGTCGCAATTGTTGACTGGTTGCGACCATACTCTTTAGCAATACTAACGATACGGGCGCCTTCTTCGTATTTGTTTATTATCTCCAGATTCGTTGACATGGAAATCATTTTCTTCCTTCTTCCTGTAATGTTTGTACTGGTCGCCAAATCCATTGCTAACAAATTAATTATGTATGTATATGTAGTTTTAAAAATATAAATATGCTGAGTAAAAGTTTATAATAAAAAAGAATATCACGTTAGAAATAAATATTCGCTCTTGCTTGAGTAATTTTCACGGAGTTTTCCACACGGAATTCCGACCTGAGAGAAATCGGTCGTCATGTCTTTTCAAAACGCTGTAAAAATGTAAAAAAAAAATATATATATATATATATTAGATTACTAATATAGACAAAAACACTGCCACCTCGCTAGACTTAGATAGTAGAATTGAGAAATTAGCAGAGAAAACAGCTTTCATCACACTAAAAGACCACAAGCCTAACTTCCAAAACAAACCGACAGGCAGGCTGATAAATCCAACTAAATTGAAAATAGGCAAAATCAGTAAAAGATTTCTTGAGAAGATCAACAAAACCCTGACCGCAAAAACTAATATTAATCTATGGCGGAAAACAGCCGACGTAACAGATTGGTTTAATTGTATCAAAGATAAACATTCTTGCTCATTCCTAACTTTTGGTGTAGTAGACTTTTACCCATCTATAACGCAAGAATTACTCGAACAAGCACTAGACTTCACTGGCAAATTTGTCAACATTGCTGACCAAGACAAGCAAATAATCCTTCATGCCAAAAACTCCATACTAGTACACAATGACCAAACTTGGATAAAAAAATCTTCTAGCAACAAGACCTTTGACGTAACAATGGGTAGCTTTTACGGAGCGGAAACATGCGAATTAGTTGGCACATAAATGTTGTCGCTGCTACCTAGCCAGCTTTGAGAAAGCATCGGACTATACAGAGACGATGGACTAGCCATCAGCACAGCCTGTCAACAAAAAATTGAATGACTCAAAAAATTGATATGCAAAATATTTAATCAGCACAAATTAAAATTAACCATCGAAGCTAATAAAAAGTCTGTAAATTTCCTTGATGTAACCTTTAACCTCAATGCAAACACCTACTCACCCTATGCCAAACCTAGCAACACAACACTATATGTTCACAAAAACAGTAACCGTCCACCTACTGTAATAAAAAATCTACCACACAACATTAACCTGCGACTAACTACACTATCCAGTAATGCGCATGAATTTAGCAAAGCAGCACCCCCTTACCAAAAAGCACTCAATGACAGTGGTTATAACCACACACTAAAATACAAACACATACCGACTCAAACAGCGACTAACAAGAGACAGTGTAAGCGACTCGTAACATGGTACACCCGATCTTTTAACGCCGACGTACACGCTAACATAGGCAGAAAATTTATAAACATTATAGATACATGCTTCCCGCCTACTCATTCATTGCACAAAGTATTTAACAAACACACTAAAACTCAGCTACTCTTGAATGCCTAACATGAAACAGCGCATAGATTCACATAACAGGCGCTTGTTGAGCAACCAGCAGAGCACGACTACAAATAGGGCCTGCAATTGTAGAGTAAAGAACAACTGCCCACTAGATGGAAACTGCTTAACTACGAACATAATATACCAGGCTATAGTGACTAAAGAAGATACGGGCACCGAGAGCACCTACATAGGACTATGCACAACCGACTTCAAATCCAGATTTAGAAACCACACGGCCTCTTTCATACACAGTGACAAACAAAACAGCACAGAACTTAGTAAACACATCTGGAAACTTAAGAATGACAATACAAACTACAGGATTAAATGGAAAATTATGTAGAAAGCTAGACCTTATTCAAACCAAACAAAGAAATGCCATCAGTTTTTTAGTGAAAAGTATTACATCATTTGCAGGCCAGAAACAGCCACCTTAAACAAAAGAAATGAAATAAACAACACATGTCGACACTCCAAGAAATACCTACTTAGCCAATACGATCCAGGCAGAGGCGGAGCTGCAAACACCACCAACAACACCAGGAGAGGCAATCCCACTAGCCATTTAACACAAATCACCTGAAGAGTGCACTAGCACAAAACAGACCTGTCGTGACCCCAGAGTAAAACACCAATCTAGAAGAAAGAATAGTAACATTAACCTATTCCAACACTCTAGTTAGTTATAACACTCCGCACTTTTTAGAGCGTAGAGTACTTTTAGCAGTAGGCCTGACCACTTATCTATTATATCTATATATATATGTATGTTTATATATAAATAATATACACAAACATATGTATATATAAAAAAAAATTGTTTCCTCACCCCGGATACTCCGTATGGGTGGTAAATTCTGCTCTAACTCGGGTCTATATATAACTCGGGTCTATATATATATATATATATATATATATATTTATATATATATATTTATATATATATTTATATATATAAATATATATATTTATATATATTTATATATATATTTATATATATATAGACCCGAGTTATATATATATTTATATATATATATATATATATATATATATATATATAAATATATATATAAATATAAATTGGAAAGTCAAATAGTTTACTTATCTTTCAGCTACTGTCAGTTTCCTGCTGGCGCATTCTTCAGGCTGTAAGCTTCAACTGGGCAAGATGGTGACTTTTTGAATATACATAAATATATATATATATTTATATATATATATTTATATATATTCATATATTCATATATATATATTCACATATTCATATATATATATGATATTCACATATTCATGTATTTATATATATATATATATATATATATATATATATATATATATATATATATATATTTATATATATATAATATATATATACTTTTTCAATATATATGAATATATATATATATTTATATATATATATAACTATATAACTATAAATATATATATTTATATATATTTATATTGATATCGGTACCGATATCGGTATCGGAATCGGTATCTTCCTCCTGCGCAATACACAATATTAACACTTATTAGAGTACATTTTGCAATGTCTTAGGCTATTTGCTTATTGAGTCTTTTTCTGAACAAAGATTCTATCATACCACCACTGTTAGTGTATTGTATTTCATGTGTACATAGTTCAGAAACCTCTTTATGACTACTCATGTCTGTATAAGTAGGAGAGTTATTCCGCTAGGATGTAGTTCTGTCATGACCAACTTTATTAGTGTTCAAAAAAGCACTATCAAAATCATGGCAAACAGAGCTTTTTGGGGGAGGTATTCGGCAAATATCTTCCTGATGAACTTGTAGAAAAAAAGATTTCTTGTGTTAAAGAACTTTGAATCATAAAAAAAATTATTTTTATTACTCTAATAACGTTAACTGGCATAATGAGGTAAAGGCTACTTATTTGAAATTTTTCAGTCAACTATCCTGGTGGTTTGGAGGTCTCTGATTTATATACACAGTGAGTTAAAAATACCAGCTAATGAGTTAATGCGCTTGACAAGAGAAGAAGACTCTCAGTAAAACCTGATATAAGCTCCAGCCAATCGGATGAGATTCCAAGAAGCATAATAAGCATAAATCATTATCCAGTATTAACACGCCATATATAGTAGAGCCAATCTAGTTGAGTCTTCTAGGAGTATAAAACTGTAGACCATCTGATCACCAGTCAGTTTTGGGATAAACAGCCTGCAGGATGGATGGCGAAAAAAGCTTAGTAAGTGTTCATATACTATTTTATTGGCAATAATTTTATTTCAAACAGAAATGTTTGGCAAATTAGTTTGCAGAGCAATCAAAATAGAGCAACAGCTAACCAATCAAATAAATGGTTCATAACATCAGAAATAATCAGCGCTAAGCCTCGAATTTTAGCCTTCCCAAGTAAAGGTTTCGTTACGTGTTGCTTGCGTAGTGTTTAAATGAAAATAATAAAGTTGTTATGATATAGCCTCATGTTTGTTATGCTTGTGAATATGCGTTCAGAGGTTTCTTTTCAACAAACTTATTTATGTATTATGAAAAATAGATTTGCAAGTGAAAACTAATGAAGCCAACAATATTCTTCAAAAATTTAGTAAATAAATTCAAAAAGTTTAAAAGTATTTATTGGTTTCCTTGTCACAAAAGAATTTTAAAGCAGAATAATGGTATCGATTTGTGAGCTGAAGGAATAAGCACATGCTTATTGTCTTTAGATGGCGCCACAGAGGAGCAAGTTTCCCTTCCAAGGTGTGGCTTTGTTAGTACTAAGTTTTCTACTAACTGGCACAGTGGGTGGTCTGATCTACTTATCTATCCATGGCCAAGCTAGTTGCCAGCCTCAGCAAAAGGCTAAAACTGTAGACATAGAAGCTGATGTGACAGTAACATCTGGAAGTAATGAGGTAATCAATACTTTAAAGATGTACAATATGACTTCACAATCTCAGTATTTCACCCTTAAACTAAGCATAGATTAAGTTACATGTAACAACTATTTAGAGTGTAAATGCTTCTGAAACTTTATTCTAAGTGAAGTGTTACTTCTGTCAGAAAGAAGAACACATCAGTTACGACCAGAACTCAAGAGTTGCTTACTACAAGGGAGCTGATGGCTCTTTCGACGTTGATGACTTTAGCAAAGTAAATTTTTAAGTAATATCAATCATTTGATATATATTGATATGTAATTTTATTGGCAGTAAATTCACTTCAAATAGAAGTGTTTTACAGATTATGCTATACAACAATCATAAAACAAAAAAGGCAACAGTTAGCCACTAAAATCGAATAAATAATTTAACATGAAAATTATAGTGTATAAATTGCCTTTCTCTGCTGAGAGAACAGATATTAGGTGGAACAGTGTTAAAGCAGCTAGCAATGATATTTTCAAAATACAGTGAAACATGGATAACTCAAACTTCACTGGACCAAGCAAAAGTGTTTGAGTTATCAGAGCGTTCAAGTTATCAGAGCACAGTCACAAGTGAATGTATTTATCAGTAGATACATATACAAACTACATGTATATATAAAACTAAAGTATAGGTTGTTTGTTGTAAGTTAAAGGGCATCTGATGTGGAGTTTTAAAGTATTTATCAGAAAGTGTAGATATTTTTATACACTTGCGATTTGTGTGTTGTTTTAGGTGATGTGACTGCCAGAACTTTTTTAGATTAAAATTCGCAAAACCTAATCGCGCTTAAAACGCTCAGAAGACATTTTTTCTTCTGAGTGTTTTACTCGAGATCAATTTTGTCAATTTTAATCTTAAAACGTCTTGTCAGTCACATCACCTAAAACTGCAAACAAATCTCAGCCCAATAGAAAAATATCTATTCTTTCTGATAATTTTTAAAACTGGACATAAGTAAACATTCATGACCAATGCAAAAAAGCATGCTTTACATCTGATCAGTTGCTTCATTTAAAAAACTTATCGAGTGTAGTCTGTGACAAAGTATTTTTTTGACAAAAATCAACAGTGTGACTTATTGTAGAAATAGATTTTAAACAGTTATTATAGTCTTTAAAAACTTGTTAGTCTTTTCTAACAAAATTGGCCCATCGATAGGTACGCCTTCACTGCGCACTTGTCTAAACCAAGTCAATAATACACCATCCAAATCATCGTGCGACGTTGAACGATCTCTTAGCCTTGATGAATTTTGGTCACATAACAATCTTATTCTTTCTTTTTGTTTAATCCATGTTGACACTGTACTTTTTGGAAGATTTTCTCTTTTTGATAATGCTGATAGCTTTTGTCCTGCTTCGATTTCCTCGAGTACTTTAAGTTTGTCAAAAGGTTTCCACGCTTTTCTTTGCTTGTGTGATGCCATCGTAAAGTGGATGTCCGTTGTAGCGGATGCCAAGCCACGAGCCTATTTGTGACATTTTATCTTTATGTATCCGCATATAATCACTGTTACAATATGTATTTTGCATGCTGTGTCTATCTTTATTAAATTTTTATCGCTATTACCTTCTAGCATTTATAGCTTAGCCGTAACTAAGCGAACGTCTTAGCGACCCTATTAATCATTTTTATACGATTTCTTTTTCGGTTCCATTATACGGTACGGGGGAAATTGTATGTACACTATACGCGTATAAAAAGCGCTTTTGTTAAGAAAGCAGAGTGGTCTCAGCTCCGCGACTAGTGGAAACTCCTTCGAAACAAATTGAACGGAAACCACGTTTGTGAATTCGGCAAAAAACTGTTCGAGATAACGGTGCCAAGGTCGAGTTATATAGAGCCATTTATCATTGCGTGGGAACGGACCAAGCAAATCCATTTGAGTTAACCATGTGTTCGATATATCCGAGGGCGAGTTATCCATGTTTCACTGTAGTTGCTAAATGTTGTATGCAATTTGTTCATTAAATTTTTTCATTAAAATATAGGATGCTTTAAATTAAAAACGTGGTTTAAAACAATACACAAAAACTAAGAACTTTAATAGAAAGGTGTGATTATCTTGACTAAAAGATTTTGATGCCATTGCAAGATTTAATTGTGAACCAAATATTATCCTTTCATGTCATGCGCTTTGTGCAAATAATTTTTATTGAATTTGTTTTTATTTCAACCTTTCATCTACGCAATAAAAAAATTTTTTTTTCAACATGGTACCCGTGTACTGCCATAGTGTTAACAGCGTTAACATATTTCGTGCTAACAGCACTAAAGATGGCAATCACCAGCATTCAAAGTAGCAGCCTACACACTTCATGCAATCAAATACAGAGTTAATTGTTGTGTTGTCTTTAGTTTGATATTTCTGTTCTGCAATACTCTTCTTTGTGTTTGAAAATAACTAAAAAGTCATGTGAAAAGTATAAATCTGATGGACTTTTTTAAAGATGTTATTATTAATGATATTATTATAAATGTTGTTATTATTATATTATTACAGCATGTAGTTATTGTAATAATTATCATCATTACTTATCTCCCTTTTGTCAAAGGTCAGTGCAATAATGTAGGTTTTTTATGAAGATAACAAAGTTGTTTAACAAAGCAGCGTAACAAATATCAGGCTTCAAGTAGAAAAACCATAGATTTTAGTATGAATGAAGATAAATGCCATAATAAATAATAGGAAAACTATATTAGATAGTTTCAAAAAACAGGAATTATAAAGTTGAATGTGTCTCATTGTAATATTATAATCAATGAGTGACTAGTTTTAATATAATAACAACAGTAAACATTGAAAAGGCCATTGACCATATACTACGCTGGCTTCTCATACTTGAGTCTTTTAACACATACTAAGTATTGAGTTTCTTTTACAGGGAATTCATGTCATCAGGGCACCAGGGAACAAGGTTTGTTACGTGATTCCTGTAGAAGCCAATTCAAACTCTCATCAAGGGTTTGAGTCTTTTCTCCATAATTCCAACCATGGAGCGGTTCAGGTTAATGGCTCAGTAGAAACTAATGTTGAAATTTTACCTGGAAAGATTGAGGACCCCAGTTTCATACCTGATGGAGCCCATGAAGAGTGTACCAATGGCTACCGGTGGATGGTCATAACAAGTTCTGCATCAGCTGGTAAGTACCTTGCGTTCGTACCTTTTGGGTAATGACTACTCTCACCTGTATTGTATTTTCAGCCTTATATTACACTGTTGTCTCATTCAGTAGCTTTTTTAATTACTTAACCCGGCTCTACTTTTTTATAATCAACCTTTTTTCTCTCAAGGTTATGTGGTTTGAACGCTTCCAATAATAATCCTTCTCCATATTATTGGGTAGCTTTTTTTAATACTTGAGATCGTGATTTTAGTTTTTACATTCTATTTTAGATTTCTATTAAGTTTGCATCACTATTTAAGAGTTAAATATTTTTGCAGATAATGGCAAGGTGAAGAGGGAAGTCGAAGATAGACTTGAATGCACATACTGCTATGTTTTCTACAAAGATACCTTATACGAGAGCTGCTTCGTAATCACCGTGTTTGATTTTTGTCACGTTGTCTACCCAGAAGGTGAACGACCCGACTGGCTAATTGATAGTATATATGATGATAGTATATATAATTGATAGTATCTTATAATTGAATCCTAACTATTGACATTTTATCTAAGAATAGTTGATTGTCAAACCATAACAACTATTTGATTTACGTTGTGTGAAGATACCATATTATTTTGCTAATACTAATTAACATCCATTATGCATCCAAATATGCTTTGACACATTTCATCTAATATTTTGTTTCAAGGGTTAACTTTTATTTTAGTTTGTGATAATATATGCACGGGTTCATTACAAGACGAGCATGACCAGTCCACAATAAGAAATGACAATATTAACAAACGTACAGTATTCAGAGTTTCATAACTGATGGATAATTTTAAATAAATAGTTATTCATTGAAATATGTTGTCTGGCAGAGGCTAAGCATTAATGCTAGTAATCACTGTGAAGCAAATCGGTTAAATACAGCCTTAGATGTTGTCATATGTAGTAGAAGATGGTTGTGTATTATCAGATACTGTCACACTTGGGTATATCTACTCTTATACAGTAACACTTGACTTTATCTTATCATATACACTAACAATTGACTTTATCTCATCATATACTGTAACAATAGACTTTATCTCATTATATACTGTAACACTTGACTTTATCTCCTCATATACTGCAACACTTGACTATATCTCATCATACACTGTAACAATTGACTATATCTCATCATATACTGTAACAATTGACTTTATCTCATCATATACTGTAACAATTGATTATGTCTCATCTTATACTGTAACAATTGGCTTTATCTCATCATATACTGTAACAATTGATTATGTCTCATCTTATACTGTAGCAATTGACTTTATCTCATCAGATACTGTAACACTTGACTTTATCCCATCATATACTGCAACACTTGACTATATCTCATCATATACTGTAACAATTGACTATATCTCATCATATACTGTAACAATTGACTTTATCTCATCATATACTGTAACAATTGATTATGTCTCATCTTATACTGTAACAATTGGCTTTATCTCATCATATACTGTAACAATTGATTATGTCTCATCTTATACTGTAGCAATTGACTTTATCTCATCAGATACTGTAACACTTGACTTTATCCCATCATATACTGTAACACTTGATTATGTCTCATCGTAAACTGTACACTTGACTATATTTTATCATAGACTTGGTTATATCTTTTCATATACCATAACACGTGACTATGTCTTATCCCATCTGAACACTCTATACATATGTATATATATAATTTATATATATATAATAAATATATAAATTATATATACCAATTATATAATAAATACATACATTATATATTATATATATATCATATTTATATACATATATACAATATATGTATATATATTATATATATGTATATTATATATATTACATATATATTACATATATATTACATATATATGATATATATGTTTATATATATATATATATATATGTATATATATGTCATATGATATATATGTATATATACATATATATGTGTATATATATGATATATATATTTGTATATATATACATATATATATATATGTATATATATCATATATATACATGTATATATATACATATATATATATAAATCATATATATACATATATATGTATATATATACGTATATATATATATATATATATATATATATATATATATATATATATATATATACGAAATCTTATATGTTGACTTCACTTAAAATATTGTCATGTAACTCGGTATTTACAATAGCTTTTTTGCACTGACACTACTCATGGTAAGAATATGGTGCTATCATGCCTTGTGTCAGGTGTCAATATCTAGTTCAGTTTAGTTAAAGAGCCATTGTCAACTTGCAGACTCAGCAAATTGCCATTCATGACCACAACATTCATCGACTACTTTAATTAAAGCAAAGAATAAATAAGTCTGTGTCAAAAAACCTTGTAATCCGCAGCCATTAATACTGCAAAACAACTGTAATAAACCATGCTACATGACTGCACATTGTACAGTCATGTACATGATTGTACATTGTACAGTTATGTTCATAACTGTATAACCTTGGACATTGACGTGCACATTTATGTACATGCACATATATGTACAGGTATGTATATATACATTGACTTTTGTGAAGAGAAGATCGTGACCCGAGTCCAAATTTCTCGTATGTTCGTCTAATATTTAGGCTCAAGGAGTTGAGCATTTGAAAGCAGTTTCACTGAACATCCAGTTGGGCATCAATATAACTATCATCAATATTCTATAATCAAAATGGGCTTAAAAATGGTAAAGTTTGCAAGGTTCACAGCAAAGTCCAATATGGCGTGAACTCGTAGATGGCTACCCCATGTTGCAAGTGTAAACACTTGCAATTTGGCGTAAGACAATGGGTAATGGTAAAGTCAAAGGTAAAGCAAGTCAATGGGTTTGGCCTATAATTAAAAACTTTCAGCAGCCTTCCTGGAGTGAATCACCATTTGCCTCACCTGATGTCTAAGGTTTGCAAGCTGCCAGTGAAAATAACTCGTGGTAATGAGGCAAAACTACATTGGAAAAGATGAATGCTATGAGAATAGCTAATTTATTGTACATGAAAAAATCTAATTGCTAAAAGCTATTTATGGGTAACATATATTTGATGATCAATTTCTTTAAAATTTGAGAAAGGACCACTGTTTTTGACCTTCATTATAGGCCTGGTACAATTTACAAGTGTCACCCATTTCTTTGACACAAATAGGGAAGTTCTCCTTTCAGTGTGTGGCTTTAGCTTTTTTCAGCTTGTTACTACTAGTTGGCATTGTGGGTGGTCTGAGCTCTACGAATATAGATTAGCTCACCTACATTGACATATGTATTCAGAAATAGTCAAATGGCCAGAGAGCTTAGGCGGTGGACGCCGGGCCTGGTTTGATTGTTTTTGCCAATCAAAAAAGCACTAAGTCTTGACATTGGCATTGTTGGCTAGCCAATAATCAAAGATAATAGATTGGTATATTTCTGCCTGTAAAAACTCAAAAAATCTAATACCGGCAGTATTTATAGACACCCATGCATTTTTTTAAACTGTGTAGTAAGCATTCACAGTAAAGCAGGTTAAACTGATAATTTGTATTGTACAAAGAGCCATCTGTCTGTCTGTTTGTCGGTATGTCCAAAGCCATGATTGGATGTTGGGTAAAAGGATTGAGCTGATTAAGGTAATTGTAATGGGATTTGTACACTCAACCATCAGCTTCGTAGACTGAAATGGTAACCCGTATACCGATTGTTCACAAAGAACATGTACTAGCCCTTTGGCAGCCCTATGCCTCGTGACAGGTTGCCATATGTAATAACTATGTACAAACTTATTCTTAGCTCAGAAAGATTGTTTTGTGGTGAAGATGGTAGCGTGCTTTGCTGAAAGCTGAGGATTGCAGTTTGATTTTGGGACACTGCAATCTTGTTTTACAATGTTTTTAGCGTGGCTTCAGAGAGGTGGATGGAAATGGCTTTTAGTAGCTGATTTTTAGCTGAATGCCTAATTTATTGACGTTTTATGGCAGTTCAACTGGGCAGGAAAACTCGTGACACATTTTTGTTCTTAAAATAATCAGTTTCTACCTATGCACAGAATGCCAAATCACTCTTATGTGTTAGTTATAACTTATTATTTGTCAACTTAAGGCCTGTTTTCCTCTTTGTAGGTTTGAGCACCGCCTGAGACTGTCACGGGTATGACTTTTTAAAAATAGAACCTATTATGTGACAACACCTCTGGTTCTTCGATTTTGCATGACTTAAAGATGCACTTGCACAACATTTTGGTAAATTCTATCAGAAGGTATTTTTACTTTTTACCATTTGTGATTGTTTTTGATGTTTGAGGTTATCTGATTGCCGGGATGTTTCAAGAATAAAATCGATAAAATTTGGTTGCAATAAAACGCTCAGATCAAGTGAAAGTATGATTATGACATCTATAGTTGCAAGAGACTGACAGAATAGAGACTTGTAATACTGCAATTTGAACATAATAGCTCATATCAACTAAAGCAGGAGTTTCCAACCTGGGGTACAACTACCTCTGGGGGTACATTTTAGAAATCTAGGGAGTACAATTCAAGTTATAAGCCTTATAAACTTTTGGTTTGTTTGTCTTTAATTATTAATAACTTTGCTGAAACCACTGCTATAGAGCTATTATTGGTATCATTTTAAAGCCACTTAGTTTTGCCATTCAGACAAACTTAAGCATGAATGATACAATGCTTATTATGGTTGTAAGTAGACAGAGCCGGCTCAGCGGGTAGAGCTTTGTGTCATGGCATAACATTAAGCTAATGGAGCTTTGTGTCATGACATAAGGTCTGGTAGAGTTTTGTGTCGTGACATAACGTCTAGCTGGTAAAGCTTTTTGTCATGACATAACATCCAGCTGCTTATCAAACTACACCCATAGAGTTATCTGCCCCTAGATTGATAACTGGTTTCCGGTGCCAACAAGGAGCGTTTAGGCCACGCCCCTTTTTTGTGCTAGTCAGTCGTAGTGATTGACTAGATCAATAACATCAGCCATGAGAATGGTTAAACAAGGATCATGAATTTCCACAGTTAAGATAGTAATTAATGTTCATATTAAAGAAATGATGATTATAGTTTATTACTCTAATATATGCTTATTATTTAAAGCAATTCAATACCTACCAGAGATCGTTAAACATATTATGGAAATGTTTAATTTTCCATATCCATTTCCATAAACATAAATATTTCCAAAATTTTAGGGAAATGGATATTGAAATTTTGTTTTAGAAATATGGAAATGGTATGGAAATGGAAATAATATGGAAATTAATTATGGAAATGCTATGGAAATGGAAATAATATGAAAATGAAGTAGGGAAATGTTATGGAAATAATATGGAAATTAATTATGGAAATGTTATGGAAATACTATGGGAATGAAGTATGGAAATTTTATGGAAATAATATGGAAACGAATTAGGGAAATGTTATGGAAATGGAATTAACATGAAAATGAATTATGGAAATTGTATGGAAATGGAAATAATATGGAAATGTATTATGGAAATGGAAATAATATGGAAATGAAGTAGGGAAATGTTATGGAAATGGAAATAATATGGAAATGAATTATTGAAATGTTATGGAAATGGAAATGAATTATGGAAGTGTTATGGAAATGGAAATAATATAGAAATGAATTATGGAAATGTTATAGAAATGGAAATAATATGGAAATGAAGTAGGGAAATGTTATGGAAATAGAAATAATATGGAAATGAATTATGGAAGTGTTATGGAAATGGAAATAGTATAGAAATGAATTATGGAAATGTTATGGAAATGGAAATAATATGGAAATAAATTATGGAAATTTTATGGAAATGGAATTAATATGGGAATGAAGTAAGGAAATGTTATGGAAATGGAAATAATATGGAAAAGAATTATGGAAATGGAAATTGTGACATACACGTAATCCCTGATACCTACATGACTTGCAAAGGCACTGAATAGATAGAGTTACGTAAGTGAGTTATTGCAATCAGTTACACATAGATAAAATAGATAGTCATACTGGGGTTATATTACATTAGTGTGATGGGAAGTTAATTGACTGCCATTAACTATGAGCTATACTACCCGAGTTGCCCGAGTAATAAAAAAGTCTTTGGACAGAAACTTTATTTTTATATAACATTTACCATTCTTACTTCTAAACTTCATATCATGAGAAAATATTTTTAAGCAGTTCAAATGAATTAAGAGGAAAAAGAAAACAACTGTAAAAGTTTTCAAGCTTTTTCAAACTACAACTTTTAAATTTCATATCATAAAAGAAGTGTTTTGTTGAAATAAATTAGGAAAAAAAATAAAACTGTAAATGTGTTTAAATGTAAAATAATTAGCAAGTAATGGTTAAATATAGTCTGTTTAGCTATGATTACAATAAAAAATTATTTAATAAATAAGGTAATAAAAAAGTCTATTTTACTTTTATATAATTATAATTTAGTATAATTAAGTATAATTTATTTTTATTTAACATATAACAACATTTGCCACTTTAACTTTCAAACTACATATTATGAGAAGTGTTTTGTGTAATTGAAATAAATAAAGAGAAGAGAAAATAAAAACAACTGTAAATGTTTTCAAGCTTTTTCAAACAACTACAACTTTTAAATTTCATATCATGAAAGAAGTTTTTTGTTGAAATGAATTAGGAAGAAAAATGAAACTCCAAATGTGTTTAAATGTAAATGTGAAATAATTAGCAAGTAATGGCTGAATATAATCTGTTTAGCTATTATTACAATAAAAAATTATTTAATAAATAACCCTTTGGAACCCAAATACAAATATACACGAACTAAATTTATTTCCTTTTGAATTTAAAACAGGGAAGGGTCAATTTAGCTACAAAAACCAAAGTTTTGGCTCACCCACTATTAGAATGGATTCGGCAGGATGTAACATATATGTAACATTGGGCTTTGGGGTCACAATTGCTTTTATTTACAATAAATTAAACATAAAATAATCTGAACGTAAATTGTTGTCAAATGTAGGCTTACTAAATGTATAATATCAATTGCCAAAGCTTTTGGCCAAAATAAGACCATTATTTAGTGTAGTACTCCAGAAAATAGTTTCGATCTCCAACATAACACAGCTTGACATTACATTTAGTACATGTGTTTGTTGTCAGGTTTGACTGGCACAGCTTGCACCTCCCTCACTTTTCAACACTGTGTGGCCAATGAGAGTAGCCATCAAAGCGAATATCCACACCTGTTTCTGATCGCATTTGACATGTTTTTATCTTCTGTGGTGCTTCATCTAGAGAAGTTGGTGGGCGCCAAGGTTTGGACGCATCAACATTTATGAGTGCTGCTGCTACTGCCGCCTGAAACCGTCTTCTCATCATCATTTTTATTTCCGAACCTCCAACCAGTCTATAGTTTCTCTTGTACATGCACCATGCATTGATGAGGCAAATTATCAGCATATACCAGAACAGATAAGTGTACCAGCGTTTGGATCAAAAAGCGAAGCGATATCGGGCAAGAAATCCATCTAACAGATCCACACCACCCATGTGTCTATTATAGTCATTGATGACAGCCGTTTGCGGAACAATGACGCTTACTTTGTTTTTCTTGTCCCATCTTTTTGCTTCCCCAATAGGCTCAACTCCAGTTTGACTAGAGAGCAAAGCTACAGCTTTATTGTCATATCAGCAGACGGCAGATATGTTCCTGACCTCTTCAACACTGTGATCATAGCTTCTGCAGCCAAGTTTTTTGAGTGTTTTTTTGTCCTTTAGTTTGCACCCGTGAAGCCGATTTGATTGCACTGTACCGGTGTACAGCATTCCTCATTCATTTATCTTTCTGATTAGAGAAAGACTAGTGAACAGGTTGTCAGCATAAATTTTTTATCGATAATTTTGCTGGAGAGTAGAAGTGAGCTTATGGATAACGTCAGTCACCTGTCCCAACTCGGCTCCATACATATACAGCCCCCCATGTGTGGAGGCTGTATATCATTGGAGTAACTGATTGCATTAACTCACTTACTTAACACTATCTATTCAGGGCCTTTGCAAGGGATGTAGCTATTGAATTGCTTTAAATAATAAGCGTATATTAGAGTAATAAACTATAATCATCATTTCTTTAATATGAGCAATAATTACCATCTTAACTGTGGAAATTCATGATCATTCTCATGGCTGATGTTGTTGTTCTGTCAATCACTATGACCGACTAGCACAAAAAAGGGGCGTGGCCTAAACGCTCCTTGTTGGCACCAGAAACGCTCGTGCTCTTGAAGGCACAGTTATCACTTTAGGGGGAGATAACTCTATGATTACACCCCACAAGTGGTAGGCTAACAGCTCACTTCCTGATGATCGGTGAGTTTACTAACAGCTCTGGCCTTTCACTAGTGGTAATCTTGTTACGTTCTATTTCCAACCAAGCTCGCCATATTTACCAGCAGTGTTAGTTTTTGCAATAAAATTGAAAATATTAATACAAATTATATTATAGTATTCCAAAGTTCATTGTAGTATAAGATTAAAATCAATAAAATTTGGTCACAATTAAAACGCTCAGATCAAGTGAAAGTGTGATTATGACATCTATAGTTGCAAGAGACTGACAGAATAGAGACTTGTAATGCTGCAACTTGAACATAATAGCTGATATCAACAAAAGTAATGATAACAACTAGTGATGTCATTTCCCATGAATTTTTCTACCGAGCGTTTTAATTGCGATGAAGTTTTGTCAACTTTAATCTTGAAATCATGGCAGTCAGATCACCTCACAAATCAAAAACAATCTCGAACGATAAAAAATATTGATGCTTTCTGATAAAATCAGCTAACAGTTTGTGAGGGTTCATCTCTAACTAGAGACATAGTTTATAGTTTTCTGTTCAGGTTGTGGATAGAAAAAAGAATTATTGTTATTACTAACAATTTACAAAAAAAATGAACTGTTTTGTTACTACATGCTCGGTGTGTCAGTATGTGAATATATATATATATCTTATTTTTATAAATAAATACAAACAAATAAACACATTAATATTTATATTTTCCATTATAAAATGAACAATTATCTATGCAAAACAAAAGATCTGAATCGGTTTCTGAATCAGATTATTTTTCAATAAGAATCGGTATCTCGGATCAGTATTTGAATCAGCTGGTGATGTCAGAATCGGGGCATTTCTAGTTTAAGTGTAGCTGTGAAACCATTAGCAAATAATGGCTGATTATAGTCTGTCTTCCTACTACAACAAAAACATTTTTTTGGTGTAAAATCATCAGATTTTAGTTCATTTCAGTATTGGTATCACAAGGGGAAAATATCGTATAGAGTGGTATAGAAACCCATAGTAATTATCTATTGCAATCACTTCCTGGTAAAAGGCATCGGAAGCATCATCATTAAAAATAGTAATGACCCAATATGTTAACCTTAGTAACTATAGTTACCTACAATAACTTTAGTGCATTTTTTAGCCATGATCTGCAAAAAAGGTAATACTACACTGTACTATATGCAGAGTTCTTACTTTCAAGACAGTTGTTTAACATAAACAATCTAACTTAAATAAATTTAACTTCAAGTATGTAAATTTCTTCAAGTTTACATACTTGAAGAAAGTTTTAGTATGTATTTTGGTAGACTTTTTACTAAAATTTGTTCATTTATCTGTTTGCGAATCCGTTTTTACTATAACAGATTTGTAAACAGATAATGCATAACAATCGCCAAAGATTAATTTTGAGGGAAATTAATTTTTGGCAATCTTTGTTGATATCGTATGGTGGCAAACGTATTCATCCTAGCGAGGTGAAAATGAAAATTCAACGTTTTTCATAGTCGGGTTGAAGATTTTTTATAACAGGGGCATCGTAACCCACAGGCGCAATGTAGCAATTGATATGTCATTTAGCGTTTGCAATCGACAAAGGGGCATGCAGTATGTAATAAGAGCAACAGAATTGTAAGGGCTGTGTAGTTTAGTGGTTAAATGTGTAGTTATAAACTTGCGGTTACAATTCTTGTGAGTTCCAATCCAGCACAAAGCAAGCTTTTTATTGCAAGATTTTAATAGCTATAGCTGATCACGCTGATTCACAGACATACAAAACTTTGAGATTTTTATACAGATTTCTATATACAAAATTATATGACTATATACTATAAATATAGTCATATAATTTTGGTTCACTTTTTATAAACATCACAGTCATGCTAAAAATTACCAAAGTATAATCTGGCGGATACCAAGTTGGTGTGTTTAAGGTTACTTGTTTATAGGTGCTGGTCAAGTTTGAGTCATGTTAGTTTTTCTTTTCAGAGACACAATAGTCGTTGCCTGAATGTTATATTGTAGGAATTCTTTGAGTTGTATATATTTGTTTCTTCCTCCTGCACAATTGACAATATTAACACTTATTAGAGTACATAGTGCAATGTCTTAGGCTATCTGCTTACTGAGTCTATTTTCTCGACTAAATTTCTATCATGCCACCTGTTAGTGTATTGTATTTCATGTGTACATACTTCAGACACCCCTTTATGACTACTCATATCTGTACAAGTTGGAGAGTTATTCTGGTAGGATGTAGTTCTGTCATGACCAATTTTATTAGTGTTCAAAAAAGCACTATCAAAATTCTGACAGACAGAGCTGTCTGGTTGAGGTGCTCGGCAAATATCTTCCTGATGAACTTGTTGAAAAAAGATTTTTCTAGTTTAGGAACTTTGAATGACGAAAAAAAGTATTTTTATTACTCCAATAACTTTAACTGGCATAATGAGGTAAGGGCTACTTATTTGAATTTTTTCAGTCAACTATCCTGATTGTGTAGAGGTCACTGAATTATTTACACAGTGAATTAAAAATACCAGCTAATGAGTTAATGCGCTTGACAAGAGAAGAAGACTCTCCGTAAAACCTGATATAAGCTCCAGCCAATCGGATGAGATTCCAAGAAGCATAATAAGCATAAATCATTATCCGCTATTAACACGTGATCTATAGTAGAGCCAATGTGTTTGAGACCTCCTAGAGTATAAAATTGTAGGCCATCTTATCACCGGTCAGTTTTGTGGTAAACAGTGTGCCGGATGGATGATGAATAAAGCTCATTGAGTATTCATATGCTATTTTATTGGCAATAATTTTATTTCAAACAGAACTGTTTCCCAAATTATTTTGCAGAGAGATCAAAAAAGGGCAGCCGCTAACCAATCAAATAAATGGTTCATCACATCAGAAATATTCAGCGCAAAGCCTTCAATTTTAGCCTTTCACAGTAAAGATTTTGTTACGTGCTGTTTGCGTAGTTTTTAAATGAAAATAATAAAGTTTTTATGATGAAGCCTCATGTTTGCTATGCTTGTGAATACGTGTTCAGAGGTTTCTTTCAAACAAACGTATGTATTATAAAAAATAGATTTGTAAGTGAAAACTAATGAAGCCAACAATAGTCTTTGAAAATTTAGTAAATAAGTTCAATATGTTCAAATGTATTTATTGGTTTCCTTGTCAGAAAAAACTTTTAAAGTAGAATAATGGTATCGATTTGTGAGATGAAGAAATAACCACATGCATATTGTCTTTAGATGGCGTCACAGAGGAGCAAGTTTCCCTTCCAAGGGTTGGCTTTGCTAGTACTAAGTTTTCTACTAGTTGGCACAGTGGGTGGTCTGATCTACTTGTCTATCCATGGCCAAGCTATGTGCCAGTCCAAGCAAAAGTCTAAAACTGTAGACATAGAAGCTGATGTGACAGTAACATCTGGAAACAATGAGGTAAACAATACTTTAAAGATGTAAAATACGACTTCACAATCTCAGTATTTCACACCAAAACTAAGCATAGAAGTTACATGTTGTAACAACAATTTATAGTGCAAATGCTCCTGAAACTTTATTCTTAGTGAAGTGTTACTTTTGTCAGAAAGAAGAACACATCAGTTACGACCAGAACTCAAAAGTTGCTTACTACAAAGGAGCTGATGGCTCTTTTGAAGTTGATGACTTTAGAAAGGTAAGTTTTTAATTAGTATCAATCATTTGATATATAATTATATGTTACTTTATTGGCTGTCATTTCATTTCAAATAGAAATGTTTTACAGATTATGCTATAGAACAATCATAAAAAAGGCAACAGTTAGCCACTAAAATCAAATAAATAATTTAACATAAAAATTATAGTGTTCAAAATACTTTTCTCTGCTAAGAGAACAGATATTAGGTGGAAAAGTGCTAAAGCAGCTAGCAATGATATTTTCAAAATAGTTGCTAGATGTTGTATGCAACTTGTTCACATCTAGTAAGTTGAAATGATTTGAAAACCTGCAGCTGTTCTTTAAAAAATGAGAACACAAACCATGAAAGACCTTGAGACCTATAAAATGTTTACTTTAATCAAAAATTGTTCTTTAGAACATTTTTCATAAAATATAATAATATTTATTATATTTATAATAATCAGAATTGTATCCCATTGTCCATAAAAGTACTCGAAGTTTCCTGAGCTGATCTATAAAATAGATAATAAAAGAGCAGTGTAAAATTTGATAAAACCTGTATAACTTAGAGTTTCATGCTAAAAAGATGTTAAAATATTTAGCACTCATCAGACACTCTGATCTGATGAATGCTAATTATTATAACATCTTTTTAGCATGAAACTCTAAGTTATACAGTTTTTATCAAATTTTACACTGCTTTTTAATATCTATTTTATATTTATAATATATATTATTGTGACATCTTATTAAACATAGGATTTTAAATTTTATATATAATATGATATATAACACTCTATATTTTATTGAAATATAGGATTTGGGCAATAATCATGTTTAATATATATTTTATATATTTTATTAAAGTGTTTTGTTTTATATTTTATTTTATCTTATATTTTATTAAAATATAGAGTGACTTAACACAAAACGTCAAAAAAATGTTTAAAAAAATACACAAAAACTAAAAACCTGGATAAAATGTTATCTTGACTAAAAGATTTTGATGTCATTGCAAGATTTATTGTGAACCAAATATTATCCTTTCATGTCATGTGCTTGGTGTAAATAGTTTTTTTAAATTTTTTCTGTGTTTCAACATTTGATCTACGCAATAAAAACTTATTTTCTTTCAACATGGTAATTCCATAGTGTTCGTGCTAACAGCACAAGAGATGGCAACCACCAGCATTCAAAATGAAAGGCAATAAAAGCAGCTTAGACACTTCATGCAATATAATACAGAGTTGATTGTTGTGTTGTCTTTAGTTTGATATTTATGTTCTGCAATAATCTTCTCTGTGACTGAAAATACATAAAAAGTCATGTGAAAAGTATAAACTTGATGGACTCTTTTAAGATGTTATTATTAATGTCATTAATATAATTGCTGTTATCATTATGTTATTGCAGCATGTAGTTATTGTAATAATTATCATCATTACTTATCTCACATTTATCAAAAGTCAGTGCAATAATGTAGGCATTTTTTATAAAGATAACAAAGTTGTTCAAAAAATAACTATCAGGCTTCAAGTAGAAAAAACCATAAATTTTAGTATGAATGAAGATAAATGATATCATAAATAATAGGAAAACTATATTAAATTGTTTCAAAAAATAGGAATTATAAAGTAGAGTGTGTCTCAATGTAATATTCTAATCAATGAGTGACTAGTTTTAATATAATAACAACAATAAACATTAAATAAGCCATTGACTATATACTACACCAACTTCTCATACACTTCTTTCAACATGTATTAAGTATTCAGTCTCTTTTACAGAGAATTCATATCATCAGGGCACCAGGGAACAAGGTTTGTTACGTGATTCCTGTAGGAGCCAATTCAAACTCTCATCAAGGATTTGAGTCTTTTCTCTATAAATCTAACCACGGAGCAGTTCAGGTTGATGGCTCAGTAGAAACTAATGTTGAAATTTTACCTGGAAAGATTGAGGACACCAGTTTCATACCTGATGGAGCCCATGATGAGTGTACCAATGGCTACCGGTGGTTGGTCATAACAAGTTCTGCATCAGGTGGTAAGTACCTTGTGTTCGTGCCTTCAAGGTAATGACTACTCTCACATGTATTGTATTTTCAGACTTATATTACACTGCTGCCTCATTCAGTACTTTTTAATGACTTAACCTGGTTCTACTTTTTTCAAAATTGATTTTTTTCTCTCAAAGTTATGCAGCTTAAACGCTTCCAATAATAATACTTCTCCATATTATCCGCTAATTTTTTTTAATACTCGAAATCATTATTTTAGTTTTTACATTCCATTTTAGATTTGTATTAAGTTTGCATCACTATGTAGGAGTTAAAAACTTTTGCTGATAATGGCAAGGTAAAAAAGCAAGCCGGAGATGGACTTGAATGCACATACTGCTATGCTTTCAACGGCGACGACAATGGCATATACGAAAGCTGCTTCGAAATCACCTTGTTTGATTTTTGTCATGTTGTCTACCCAGAAGGTGAACCGCAAGAGTGGCTAGTTAAACTTATAACTGGACACTAACTATTGGCATGACATCTAAAAATAGTTTATTATCAAACCATAACAACTATTTGATATTTGTCATGAGAAGATACCATATTATTTTGCCGACACTAATCAACATCAATTATGCATCCAAATATGCTTTGAAACTTTTTATCTAATATTTTCTTTTAATGGTTAACTTTTATTTTAGCTTGTGTTATTAAACTGGGTTCATTACAAGACGAACATGACCGGGTCACAATATAAAATGACAAATTTAACTGTCATATATGTCAGTATTGAAAGTTTCATAACTGTTTGATAACTTTAAATAAATAGTTAATCATTGAAATATGTTGTGTATTGGCAGAGGCTAAGCATTAATGCTAGCAATCACTGTGAAACAAATCAGTTGAATACATCCTTAGATGTTATCAGATGCAGTAGAAGTTGGCCGTGTATCATCTGATGCTGTAACAATTGACTTTATCTCATCATATACTGTAACAATTGACTTTATCTCATCATATACTGTAACACTTGACTTTATCTCATCATATACAGTAACACTTGACTTTATCTCATCATATACTGTAACAATTGACTATGTCCCATCATATAATTTTCAGTTGGCTTGATCTCATCATAGACTGTAACACTTGATTATGTCTCATCATATACTGTAACACTTGACTATGTCTCCTCATATACTGTAACACTTGGTTATATCTCATCATAAACTGTACATTTGACTATACCTTATCATAGACTGTAACACTTGACTATAATTATCTCATCATACACTTGGTTATATCTTATCATACAATGTAACACGTGACTATGTCTTATCCCATCTGAACACTCTATACATATGTATATATATAATTTATAAAGATAATAAGTTTATAAATTATATATACCTATTATATAAATATATAAATTATATATATATGATATCGGTATACATAAATAGAATATATGTATATATATTATATACACGTATATTATATATATTATATATATTATATTTATATGATATATATGTATATATATACATATGTATATATATATAAATATATATGTATATATACATATATGTATATATATATATGTGTGATATGATATATATGTATATATACATATATATGTATATATACATATATATACGTATATATAGATATATCTACGTATATATATACATATATATCATATAGATATATATCATATGGATATATATATATATAAAATTTTCCTCACCCCGGTTAACCCGTATGGGTGGTACTTTCTGCTCTAACTCGGGTCTCCTACCAGAGACCTGAGTTAGAGCAGAAAGCCCAAGATTTCTGTTTGAGCACTCGCTTCAAGATCTTAGCAGTTCCCAATAGCGCGCTTTTCTACAACTTACCTGAGTTGATTGCTGTTGGTATATGGGCAAGCCACATTTTATCCGCCAGTGTTATCGCGTCCAGTGCCCCAATGACTACTGGATTTACAGTTGTTTTTACATCCCAGCATTTTTCAATCTCTTCTCCAAAAGGGAGATATTTCTCTACTTTCTCTTTTTTTATCGCTATATTGTAATCATTGGGCACTGCTATATCTATTATAGTAGCCCTCTTGTTTTCTTTGTCCACCACCACTATATCTGGTTGGTTTGCTAGGACATGCTTGTCAGTCCGGATGTAGAAGTCCCAGAGAATCTTAGCACGGTCATTTTCATTGACCTTACCAGGAGCTTCCCACCAGTGTTGTGGTTTATTAAAGCCATATTCATCACATAGACTTCTATACACAACACCTGCGACATGGCTATGCCGCTCAGTGTATGCGTTTCCTGCTAGCTGCTTGATCCACTGATGATTTGTTGGATGGTCTCAGGCGCATCTTTGCACAGTCTACATCTAGGATCGTCTCTAGTGTGATAGATTTTGTTTGGAGTTGCCTTGTTGGGAGCACTTGCTTCTGGGCTGCCATGAGTAGCGACTCTGTATTGGTCGTTAGGTTTTCTTTGTTTAGCCACATATATGTCTGGTGAAGATCGCCAACCTTAGATACTTGTCGGTGGTAAGCACCATGAAGAGGTTTCATGTGCCAGTCAAGTTCCTCATCATCAGGGCGAAGCTCCATTGTCAGAGCGGCTGATTGAAATTCAGCTAGCAACTTATCTGAAGTGGCCATGGAGGCTGCATAGGCTTTGTTCTTTCATTTTCACTGTCTGCTGTACACTTTTGAGTCTCCTATCGTCATCTTTCCTATCGAGATACAATCTAGTAGTATCAGAGTTTGGGTGGAGTGCTCCATCCATGGTCAGCAGTTTACGAGTTGCTATATCTGTTTCCTTGATAGCTTCCTCAGCCCCCTTTATTATGCCTGCTGGACAACTTATTACTGGCAGTGCGTAAGTATTTATTGCCATGACTTGATTCCTGGCAGCAGGCTGACTCCGTAGGACCTGCCGAAGGCATTTCTTGTATTCGGTAATGGCTTTGTGACGTACCTCGGCTTCATGGTTGATATTGCTTTGCATGATCCCTAAGTACTTGTACCCTTTTTCTATATCTATGATGGTACCATTTGGCATTTTTAGGCCATCTGTAAGCATAGAATGATCGTTCTTAAGAATTAGCCTTCCAAATTTCTCAATACCGAAAGTCATTCCGATGTCTTTTGTTTATACCTGAGTAAGGTGTATTAGTGAATGGTATTAGGTATATATATACATATATATATATATATATATATATAATTATATATATATAACTGAACTAAACCAATATTAGATTAGATAGTAGATTAGATCGCCCACGTTGACGTATATATATATCCAGAAATGATCAAATGACCAAACAGCTTAGGCTGTGGACGCAGAGCCTGGTTTAACAGTTTCTGCCAGTCAGAAAAGCACTAAGTTTTGACATGGCATTGTTGGCTAGCCAATAAACAAAGATAATAGATTGGTTTATTTCTAACTGTGAAAACTCAAAAAATCTAATATCGACGGTCTTTATAGACACCGATGCAATTTTTAAACTGTGTAGTAAGCATTTACAGTAAAGCAGGTTAAATTGGTAATTTATATTATAAAAAGAGCTATCTGTCGGTCCGTCCGCCCAAAGCCATGATTGGATGAAAAGTGATTCGGTAAAATGATTAAGCTGATTAAGGAAATAATTGTTGGATTTGTACACTCAACCATCAGCTTCGTAGACTGAAATGGTAACCAGTATACCAATTGTTCACCAAGAACATGTTCTAGCACTTTGGCAGCCCCATGCCTCGTGAAAGGTTGTCATGAGTAATAATTATGTACTAACTTGTTCTGAATTTGGAAAGATTGTGGTGTGTTGAAGATGGTAGCGTGCTTTGCTGAAAGCTGAGCATTGCGGTTTGATTTTGGGACACTGCAATCTTTTTTACCATGTTTTAGAGTGGCTTCACAGAGGTGGATGGAAATGGCTCTTATTAAAGTAAAGATTATAGTAATGTTTGTATGCATATACACGTAGGCTAAGATGAAGAAAGAAACAGATAACTACATACTGTAGCAACTTATCCAAACCAGATCATCAATATCAAGTCTATTTACGGGCTGCCTTGACAATGTTTCAAAGATTCATTCAATCATTTGATCTCAGACGACCAGAATGCCAAATCACTCTTATGTGTTGGTTATAACTTATTATTTGTCAACTTAAGGCCTGTTTTACTCTTTGTAGGTTTGAGCACCTCCTGAGATTGTCACGGGTATGACTTTCTAAAAATAGAACCTATGATGTGACAACTCCTCTGGTTCTTCGATTTTGCATGAATGATAATACACTTGCACAACAATTTAGTAAATTCTATCAGAAGGTAATTTTATTTTTTTATCATTTGTTATTGCTTTTTATGTTCGAGGTAACCTGATTGCCGGGATGTTTCAAATTTGGTCACAATTAAAATGCTCAAATCAAGTGAATGCGTGATTATGACATCTATAGTTACACAGAGACTGAAAAAATAAAGACGTGTAATGCTGCAACTTGAATGCAATAGCTGATATCAACTAAAGCATGAGTTCCGAACCAGGGGTACAAGTATCTCTGGGAGTACATTAGAAATCTAGGATTACAATACAAGTTATAAGCCTTATAATCTTTTGGTTTGTTTGGCTTTAATTATTAATGACTTTGCTGAAACCACTGCTATAGAGCTATTATTGGTATCATTTTAAAGCCACTTAGTTTTGCCATTCAGACAAACTTAGGTATGAATGATACAATGCTTATTATGATTGTAAGTAGACAGAGCCGGCTCAGCGGGTAGAGCTTTGTGTCATAGCATAACGTTGAGCTAGTGGAGCTTTGTGTCATGACATAAGGTCTGATAGAGCTTTGTGTCATGACATAACGTCTAGCCAGTAGACAGTTTACCTCCTGGTGATCAGGGATTTTACTAAGAGCTCTGGCCTTTTACTAGTGGTAATGTTGATACATTCTATTGAACCCAACTCACAATATTTACCAGCAGTTTTAGTTTTTGTATTAAAATTGAAAATTTTAATACAAATTATCTTTTAGTATCCCAAAGTATATTATAGTGAAAGATTAAAATCGATAAAATTTGGTCGCAATAAAATGCTCAGATCAAGTGAAAGTATGAATATGACATCTATAGTTGCAAAGAGACTGACAGAATGAAGACTTGTGCTGCAACTTGAACATAATAGCTGATATCAACTAAAGCAATGATAGCAACTAGTCACCTCATTTCGCATGAATTTTTCTTGTGAGCGTTTTAATTGTAATGAAGTTTTGTCAATTTGAATCTTGAAATCCTGGCAGTCAGATCGCCTCACAAATCAAAAATAATCTCAAATGATAAAGAAAATATTGATGCTTTCTGATAAAATCAGCTAACGGTTTGTGAAAATTCATCTCTAACTTGAGACAAAGTTTATAGTTTTATGTTCAGGCTGTGGATAGGTTTATTTGTATTATCTATATATCTAATTATATGTATGTTAGATGGTACTGTTGTTCTTATATCTCCCATTTTCTATTATTCTATGCTAGTGGGATATACTTTACTGCTTTTTTCCCCTGCTGGTTATGGTGTAGTCATTGCGGTATATAGACATACAAAAATAAGTAGATATTCAAACTTTTTATACTACTGTATGTATATATATATATATATATATCTATTTATATAAATACATTTACATATATCAATATATATATATATGTTTATATAAAATTGTTTCCTCACCCCGGTTAACCCGTATGGGTGGTAAATTCTGCTCTAACTCGGATCTCCTACCAGAGACCTGGGAGTTTGAGCACTCGCCTCAAGATCTTAGCTGTTCCCATTAGCGCACTTTTCTGCAACTCACCTGGGTTGATTGCTGTTGGTATTTAAGCAAGCCACATTTTATGCAGCAGTGTTATTGTGCCCAGTGCCCCAATGACTACTGGGATTACAGTTGTTCTTACATCCCATCATTTTTCAATCTCTTCTCCAAAAGGGAGATATTTCTCTACCTTTTCTTTTTCTTTGCTGGCTATATTGTAGTCATTGGGTACTGCTATATCTATTATAGTAGCCCTCTTGTTCTCTTTGTCCACCACCACTATATCTGGTTGGTTTGCTAGAACATGCTTGTCAGTTCGAATGTAGAAGTCCCAGAGGATCTTAGCGCGGTCATTTTCATTGACCTTACCAGGAGCTTCCCACCAGTGTTGTGGTTTATTAAGGCCATACTCATCACATAGACTTCTATATACAACACCTGCGACATGATTATGCCGCTCAGTGTATGCGTTTCCTGCTAGCACCTTGCATCCACTGATGATGTGTTGGATGGTCTCAGGCGCATCTTTGCACAGTCTGCATCTAGGATCGCCTCTAGTGTGATAGATTTTTGTTTGGATTTGCCTTGTTTGGAGCACTTGCTCCTGGGCTGCAATGATTAGCGACTCTGTATTGGCCGTTAGGTTTCCTTTGTTCAGCCACATATATGTCTGGTTAAGATCGCCAACCTTAGATATTTGTCGGTGGTAAACACCATGAAAAGGTTTAGTGTGCCAGTCAATATATATATAGATACATATATATATATATATATATATATATATATATATACATATATATATATATATATATATGTAAAAAAGTTTCCTTACCCCGGTTAACCTGTATGGTTGGTAATTTCTGCTCTAACGCAGGTGTCCTACCAGATACCTGGGAGTTTGAGCACTCACCTCAAGATTTTAGCTGTTCCCAATAGCGCACTTTTCTGCAACTCACTTGAGTTGATTGCTGTTGGTATTTGGGCAAGCCACATTTTATGTGCCAGTGTTATTGCGCCCAGTGCCCCAATGACTACTGAGGTTCCAGTTGTTCTTACATCCCAGCATGTAAGAACATCTGTCGTCCGAGTAGTCATTGAGGCACTGGGCGCAATATGTATATATTATATATTTGATATATATATATATACATACATTTATATATATACATTTATATATATGGATATATATACATTTATATATACATTTAAATATACATGTATGTACATTTATATATAGATATATATATATATCTATATACATATATATATATATTTATTTACTTATAAATAGTATATACAAACATATCAGTATATATATTTGTATATATATTTTTATGAATACATATTTACATGTATCAATTTATATATATTTATGTATATGTAAATCAATATATATATATATTTATGATTCATATATCTTCACACTCTTATCAAAATATATATTTATATATTTTTTTTGCTGAATGCCCGACATTGCCTGAGTAATACAAAAGTCTTTGGACAGAAAATTAACTCTTATTTGGCATATATAACATTTACAATTCTAACCTTTAAACTCCATATCATGGCAAAAGGTGTTTTTGTGCAGTTCAGATGAATTCAGGCTGAAAGGAATTTTCAGAGTTGTATACCCATGTATTTTCCTACTGCACAGTAGACAATATTAAAGGTAAGGCCACACGAGACAAAATTCTCACGAAATCGGGGAAATTTGGACGAAACGATTCGTACGAATTGACATTTGGACGAATTCGTCCATCGTTGGTTGCGCACGATGAACGAATCCTGAATTGGACGAAACATCAGAAATTCCTACGAATCGTTGTTTGATTGGTCGGCTGAAAAGGTTAGTTGAATGTTGAAGGTCATTTTCTTTGGCGCATATCCAGAAAGATTGAAACGGAATTGGCTTCAATTTATCACCGCGTTCTGATTGGCTAGTTGAAAGCTAGTTTCGTACGAATCCGTGGTGGGGAAACTCTGTGTGGCAGGTCAGAAATTTCGTACGAATGGAATTTCCCAGATTAGTTGAAATTACACGATACGTGCGGCCCTACCTTTACACTTATTAGAGTACATTTTGCAATGTCTTAGGCTATCTGCTTACTGAGTCTTTTTTCTCGACTAAATTTTTATCATGCCACCACTGTTAGTGTATTGTATTTCATGTGTACATAGTTCAGACAACTCTTTATGACTGCTCGTGTCTGTATAGGTTGGAGAGTTATTCCGGTAGGATGTAGTTCTGTCATGACCAATTTTACTATTGTTCAAAAAAGGACTATCAAAATTATGACAGACAGAGCTGTCTGGTTGCGGTGTTCAGCAGATTTTTTTCTGATGAACTTGTACTAAAAAAGATTTTTCTTTTTAAGGTACTCTGAATCATAAAAAAGTTCTTTTTATTACTCTAAGAACTTTAATTCTGTCAACTATCCTGGTTGTGTAAAGGTCTCTGATTTATATACATAGTGAATTAAAAATACCTACTAATGAGTTAATGCGCTTTACAAGAGAAAAAGACTCTCAGTAAAACCTGATGTAAGCTCCAACCAATCGGATGAGATTCCAAGAAGCATAATAAGCATAAATCATTATCCGGTATTAACATGCCATATATAGTAGAGCCAATGTGTTTGAGTCTACCAGGAGTATAAAATTGTAGGCCATCTGATCACCAGTCAGTTTTGTGGTAAAAGCCTGCAGGATGGATGATGAAAAAAGTTTAGTAAGTACTCATATATTATTTTATTGACAATAATTTTGTCTCAAACAGAAATTTTTGCCAAAATAGTGTGAAGAGCAATCAAAAAAGCGCAACAGCGAACCAATCAAATAAATGGTTCATCACATCAGAAATATTCAGCGTAAAGCATCGAATTTTAGCCACAGTGAAAGTTTTGTTACATGCTGTTTGCATAGTGTTTAAATGAAAATAATAAAGATGTTATGATATAGCCTCATGTTTGTTATGCTTGTGAATACACACACAGAGGTTTCTTTTAAACAAACCTATGTATTATGAAAAATAGATTTGTAAGTGAAAACTAATGAAGCCAACAACAGTCTTAGAGAACTTAATAAATAAATTCAACATGTTTAAATGTATTTATTTGTTACTTTGTCACAAAAGATTTTCAAACGACACAAATTAAAAAAAAGATTTATTATATAGTTCAACACATCAGAGTCTTGGCTTTCGAATGAGCCTATATTCAATACACAAAGAATAATAGAGCTATGAAAAACAGTGTGTCAAAAGTATGTCCTTCAATAAAAAACACTTGGTTGCGGTTCCCACAATGTGATGTCATAATTATTATTTAGCCTTAGGTAGTCGGTCCCTTTCACTGCCATCGAGGCTGCGCTTTTCTGTGACAATCGGTACTGTACGCCTGACCAATACAAACATATGTTCCGGGGTAATTAATTATGCTTTAATAAGTATACTTTCATTGAAAAAAGTATTCAAATCACATCAATTAAATTGTGGGTTGCAGTTGCGTGGCCCTGGGACTCTATGTCAACCACATTTCCGCAAGATTACACAATGCTTGAAATTAATTAGTCTCAGTCGTGCCCCTCAACATCACAATAAAAAGAGAGGGCTAGTGCATAATATCATCAGAAAAACATGGTATGGTACTTGGAATCTGAGTTATCCCACGACCAAACGAGCGGAGCGAAGTTTGAGAGTTTTTATGATAAATGCATGTGCACACAATTTGCGAACATTCTCCATCAACAATGTCGCAAATCCTTGTTTCGAAATCTCATCAACAAATTTAACCATCGTTTTGTAGAGCCATTAAAGTATAATAATGATACAACACACATATAAGCCTATTTAAATATGTTACCAAGTCTTTGTAAATTGTCGAAAGTATCTTAAAACTTAGCCATCTGATCAGATTATACACCAATAGACAGATTAGTCTGGCCGAAATTCGCCACAAAACGCTTGAAAAGCTTGGTTTAATAAAAGTTAAGACCGGCCTACGATACACCAATAAAGCTGCGCGACAGATATTAGAACTATTTAGCAGTGCACATTTTACGAGAAAACCGTGCTCATTTCACCAGTCTATTGCATTGGTTTCTGTAATAAACGTAGACCGTTTGAGGCGTAGACCGATTTACAGGTACGAAATTGTGGTGCACAGTTTATCAGCCTATGTTTTTTTGTCCAATCACCAAAAATTTCATTAAACTATTTAAAATGTTAGCCAAAATTCTTTACAACTTATGTACAAGCTAGGGCCAAACCACAATGCCCCTTTTGCTCCAGTTTGCAGAAATCTTCCAGACGCGTGAACGCTCATATACTTGCTTTCTGTTAAAGATCGCTATCAAAACCATTCTACATTCAACACAACCAACTTTCAAACTGTGTATAAAACACAGCAGCTTGCCATTTTACTTCTAATTTTGCATTTCAGAGTTATAATAAACATATTTCCTTATTGTTGTTGTTAAAATACATACATTACAGTAGGTTAGGCCTACAGCTTAAATTAATCTTTTTTTTATTGTTGTAAAACATAGATTTGAGATAGTAGTAGATTAGGTGTGATTTTTTGTGTGATTAAGTGTGATTTATCGTTGTAGAACATAGGTTTGAGACAGTAGTAGATTAGGTGTGATTTTTCGTGTGATTAGGTTTGATTTATTGTTGTAAAACATAGTTTTCAGATAGAAGTAGATTAGGTGGGAGTTTTTACAACCTTTTGTTTTGCATAATTGACTTTTTGAATTTAATTTCAAAGCAACTTGACAGCTACCATGGACATACAACTTCCCAGAACACCATGTCGCTGCCGACGCAGTGGCCGTTATTTGTTATTTCCAGATTATACTGGTCCAACGTTTTTTCCCGAACACCCAACAGTTTTCCAGTTACACCTATCAAACGTATTTGGACTGCTGGCCATGCCACTCTTAGTCGCACAGGCATTTCTCTCGATCTAGCATGGGGTTTGACAATACACAAGAGTCAAGGTCTTACCATGGCTAAGGCTGTCATTGATATAGGACACCACGAAATGACTGCTGGAATATCGTTTGTTGCTCTTTCTCTCTCGAGTTCAAAACATTAATGACTTACTTGTTAACAACTTCGCTAGGGAGTGCATCATTCGATTAGCTGTCAATGACCAAATCAACGTAAAAGAGAGGAGACTAGATTGCGCGACCTTTAACAGAACGCTGAACTTATCTAACTTACCTATATTTGTTGAAATTGTTATTTGCACCTCTTTGAAGTTGTGCTCCCTCAAAGTTATTTTATGTCATCTCGAACAACTTTCATTTACACTATACTCTGCCAATTCCTGCTGACAACTACTTTTTCAACAACCAGCACTGCCATTTCTTTTTTTCGTTTTCACTTATTCCATTATAGGCCGATTTCAAAGTAACTGACATTTTGGAAACTTTTGAGTACTTTGTTATTCAAACTGATGTCCAAAGCAGTGAAAGTAAAGGAAATGATGATGATTTTTTTGAACGATTCTTATGAGATTATTACAATATTTAATTATAAGTTTGAATGACTATTGAAGTGTTATAGTCACACTAACAACATCGATAATGGGCAATATGTTACTGTTATTATTTTTTCTAAATAATTTGTTAAATAGATTTTCTAAAAATCTATATAAATATCACAACTTCTTCATATTGTTAGCTATGACGTTTTGAAATGTAAACAAAATTGTGCATTGGTTTTCTATTATTACTATATTGATAATATTTTTTATTCTAATAATATCAGTGCATTTTACTTCTAATATTGGCCAATATTGCATTTCTCCTATTGCAGGGGGAGAGATATAAACATATAATCTTTTCCTTTCATTATTGTTGTATGTCATGATCAAACACTTTTTTAAATAGACTTTCTAATAATCTAAATAAATATCACAACTTCTTGATATTGTTAGGTATGACGTTTTGAAAATTAAACAAAATTGTGCATTGGTTTTCTATTATTACTATATTGATAATATTGTTTATTCTAATAATATCAGTGCATTTTACTTCTAATATTGGCCAATATTGCATTTCTCCTATTGCAGGGGGAAAAATATAAACATATAATCTTTTCCTTTCATTATTGCTGTTTGTTGTATATAATAACACCCACACCCAGTACATTACAGCTACCATTGCAGTTATCCTATTGCACTGCAGTGCCATTCGATTGCTAATATTGCATTTCTCAACCATCAGTACCCTTTCTTTTTTCCAATTTTACTTTGGTCGTGGCTGTATGACAGGGGAATTTTTCGTTTATCACAGAAATAATATGTACATGGAAAGCTATAATAACACTGATTCATCTTCATTGGTTTGCCGGGGTTCAATCGGACCATACAATTTCATTTCATCTTAGCCTGCAAAAAGAGGCTTTTGTTTCATTGTTATATATCACACTTTATTTTATTAATAAAGAGTTCATCGTTAAGACCTCATCTGAACTTTTCCTACTTTGCCTGCTACTACCGTCATTATCGTAGTTGATAAATGTAAGCGGTAAGCACTAAAATAAGCGGTAAGAGCACACAACACTGAATATGAAAATTGTGTCGTCACAAACTTTGAGCCTATAGGCCTACCATTGAACATTTATGCGGTAGAACTCTGGGAAATCCTATAAACACCAAACAATGTCTATCTCGCCATGTTAAACAATGGCTCATTCGAAAGCCAAGACTCTAAAGTATTGAAATATAATTATGATAAAAAATTATGTAATTTATGTGCTTTAAAGTAGAATAATGGTATCGATTTGTGAGCTGAAGAAATAACCACATGCATATTGTCTTTAGATGGCGTCACAGAGGAGCAAGTTTCCCTTCCAAGGTTTGGCTTTACTAGTACTAAGTTTTCTACTAACTGGCACAGTGGGTGGTCTGATCTACTTATCTATTCATGGCCAAGCTATGTGCCAGCCTCAGCAAAAGGTTAAAACTGTAGACATAGAAGCTGATGTGACAGTAACATCTGGAAGCAATGAGGTAAACAATACTTTAAAGATGTACAATATAACTTCACAATCTCAGTATTCCACACTAAAACTAAGCATAGATTAAGTTATATGTTGTAACAACTATTTAGAGTGTAAATGCTTCTGAAACTTTATTCTAAATGAAGTGTTACTTTTGTCAGAAAGAAGAACACATCAGTTACGACCAGAACTCAAGAGTTGCATACTACGAGGGAGCTGATGGCTCTTTCGAAGTTGATGACTTTAGCAAAGTAAGTTTTTAATTGCGACCAATCATTTGATATATACTGATATGTAACTTTATTGGCAGTAATTTCACTTCAATTAGTAATGTTTTACAGATTATGCTATAGAACAATCATAAAACAAAAAAGGCAACAGTTAGTCACTAAAATCAAATAAATAATTTACATATAGTGTTTAAAATACCTTTTCTGGCTAAGTAAACAGATATTAGGTGGAAGATTGTTAAAGCAGCTAGCAATCATATTTTTAAAATAGTTACTAGATGTTGTATGCAATTTGTTTTACATCAGGTAACTAAATGATTTGAAAACCTGTAATTGTCTTGTAAAAAAAAATGAAAACACAAACCATGAAAGATCTTGAGACCTGTAAAACATTTATTTTATTCAAAGATTGTTCTTTAGAACATTTCTTTAAATATATATTAACTTATAATATATATTATTATATTTATTACAGCATTTTATTCAATATAAGATGTTATATATCATATATAATATACAATATAACATCCAATGCTTTATTAAAATGTAGGATTTATAATATAATTATATATAATATATATATATATTTTATTCAAATACTTTGTTCAATATTTTCTTTTATCCTATATTTCATTAAAATATAGGATAAAGTAAAATGTAGTATGCTTTAAACTAAAAAAGTAGTTAAGAAGAATACACAAAAACTAAGAACCTTGATAAAAAGGTGTGATTATTTTGACTAAAAGATTTTGATGTCATTGCAGAATTTAGTTATGAACCAAATATTATCCTTTCATGTCATGCACTTTGTGTAAATGTTTTTTTTAAATTTTTTCCTGTTTCATCATATGATTTAACAATAAACAAAGCTTGTTAACTAAAGATGGCAATCATCAGAATTCATCAGCAACTCTTTTAAACATGTTATTATTTATATCATTATTATAATTGTTGTTATTATTATGTTATTATAGCATATAGTTATTGTAATAATTATTATCATTACTTATCTCACTGTTGTCTAAAGTCAGTGCAATAATGTAGGTATTTTTATAAAGATAATAAAGTTGTTTAACAAAGCAGCGTAACAAATATCAGGCTTCAAGTAGAAAAATCCTAAATTTTAGTATAAGGATAAATGATATCATAAATAATAGGAAACTTACATTAGATAGTTTCAAAAAGCAGGAATTATATAGTTGAGTGTGTCTTAATGTAATATTCTAATCAAAGAGTGACTAGGTTTAATATAATAACAATAGTAATGATTAAATAAGCCATTGACTATATACTACACCGGCTTTTCATACACTTATTTCAACACGTATTAAGTATTTAGTCTCTTTTACAGGGAATTCATATCATCAGGGCACCAGGGAACAAGGTTTGTTACGTGATTCCTGTAGGAGCCAATTCAAACTATCATCAAGGGTTTGAGTCTTTTCTCTATAATTCCAACCGCGGAGCAGTTCAGGTTGATGGCTCAGTAGAAACTAATGTTGAAATTTTACCTGGAAAGATTGAGGACACCAGTTTCTTACCTAATGGAGCCCATGAAGAGTGTACCAATGGCTACCGGTGGATGGTCGTAACAAGTTCTGCATCAGCTGGTAAGTACCTTGCATTCGTGCCTTTTGGGTAGTGACAACTCTCACCTGTATTGTATTTTCAGCTTTATATTACACTGTTGTCTCATTCAGTACTTTTTTAATGACTTGACCCGGTTTTACTTTTTTAAAGTCAATCTTTTTTTCGCTCATATTTATGCAGTTTAAACGCTTCCAATAATAATACTTCTCCATATTGTCGGCTAGTTTTGTTTAATTAATAAAATCATGATTTTAGTTTTTACATTCTGTTTTAGATTTCTATTAAGTTTGCATCACTATTTAGGAGTTACATCTTTTGCAGGTAATGGCAAGGTGAAAAGGCAAGCCAAAAATGGACTTGATAGATATGATTGCGCATACTGCTATCTTTCCTACGTAGTAGGCGATGGCTTATACGAAAGCTGCTTCGCAATCACCGGGTTTGGTTTTTGTCATATTCTCTACCGAGAAAGTGACCGACCCGACTGGGTAGTTGATTCTCAAGATGATTCCTAACTATTAGCATGTCATCTAAAAGTAGTTGACTATTAAACCATAACAACTATTTGATTTACGTTGTGAAAAGATACCATATTATTTTGCTAACACTAATCAACATCAATTATGCATTCAAATATGCTTTGACACTTTTCATCTGATATTTTCTTTTAATGGTTAACTTTTATTTTAGTTTTTGTTAATATACGGGCTCATAACAAGACGAACATGACCGGTTCACAATATAAAATGACAAATTTAACCGTCATACAGTAATCAGAGTTTCATAACTGCTTGATAATTTCAAATAAACAATAATTCATTGAAGTATGTTGTGTATTGGCAGAGGCTAAGCATTAATGCTAGCAATCACTGTGAAACAAATCGGTTGAATACAGCCTTAGATGTTATCAGATGTAGTATAGGTTGGCTGTGTATTATCAGATACTGTAACTCTTGACTATATCTCCTCATATACATTAACAATTGACTATATCTCATCATATACTGTAACACGAATATATCTTATTATATACAGTAACAATTGACTTTATCTCATCATATACTGTAACACTTGACTTTATCTCATCATATACAGTAACAGTTGACTTTATCTCATCATTTGCTGTAACACTTGACATATCTCATTATATACTGTAACACTTGACTATATCTCATCATATACTGTAACACTTGACTTTATCTCATCATATACTGTAACACTTGACTTTATCTCATCATTTACTGTAACACTTGACTTTATCTCATCATATACTGTAACACTTGATTTGATCTCATCATATACTGCAACACTTGACTTTATCTCATCATATACTGTAACAATTGATTTTATCTCATCAAATACTGCAACACTTGACTTTATCTTATCATATACTGTAACACTTGACTTTATCGCATCATATACTGTAACACTTGACTATATCTCATCATATACTGTAACACTTGGTTATATCTCTTTATATACAGTAACACTTGACTTTATCTCATCATATACTGTAACAAATGACTTTATCTCATCAGATACAGTAACAGTTGACTTTATCTCATCATTTACTGCAACACGAGACTTTATTTCATCACATACTGTAACACTTGACTTTATCGCATCATATACTGTAACACTTGGTTATATCTCATCATATACTGTAACACTTGGTTATATTTTCTCATATACTGTACACTTGACTATATCTCATCATATACTGTAACACTTGGTTATATCTCTTCATATATACAGTAACACTTGACATTATCTCATCATATACTGTAACAATTCATTTTATCTCATTATATACAGTAACAGTTGACTTTATCTCATCATTTACTGCAACACCTGACTACGTCTCATCATATACTGTAATACTTGGTTATATCGTCTCATATACTGTAACACTTGACTGCATCTTATCATATGCTGTAGCACTTGACTATATCTCATCATATACTGTAACACTTGGTTATATCTTTTCATATATACAGTAACACTTGACATTATCTCATCATATACTGTAACAATTCATTTTATCTCATCATATACAGTAACAGTTGACTTTATCTCATCATTTACTGCAACACCTGACTACGTCTCATCATATACTGTAATACTTGGTTATATCGTCTCATATACTGTACACTTGACTATATCTTATCATATGCTGTAACACTTAACTATGTCTTATCCCATCTGAACACTCTTTTTAACCAACAGCATTGCCTTTCAGGCCAAATCAATCTTACAAGTCTATAATCTCATGATGTTAATAAATATATATATATATATATGCATATTTATATATATTAATATATATTTATATAAATTTGTTAAGAAACTTATTAAAATTTGACTAAGCATAACAATTACTAAAAGTTTCACATTACACAAAAGGTGGTTAACCTCATCAGATAAAATGCTTAGTGAGGACTATACACAAAATTCTGCATTAGCTGGTAAACTGAAATACAAGCTCAGGTACTAAAAGCTATATGGATTGGGTCTATTATGTAACGGTATTTCGTAAATGACATTTCTTAGAATGTCTACACCATAGAGTTATCTCCCCCTAGAGTGATAACTACACGAGCGTTTCCGGTGCCAACAAGGAGCGTTTAGGCCACGCCTCTTTTTTGTGCTAGTCAGTCGTAGTGATTGACTAGATCAATAACATCAGCCATGAGAAGGGTTAAACAAGGATCATGAATTCCTGTTGAGATAGTAATTAATGCTCATATTAAAGAAATGATGATTATAGTCTATTACTTTAATATATGCTTATTATTTAAAGCAATTCAATACCTACCAGGGATTGCTAAACATATTATGGAAATGTTTCCTTTTTCATTTCCATAAACAAATATTTCCATAATTTTAGGGAAATGGATATGGAAATTTTATTTTACAAGTATGGAAATAGTATGAAAATGGAAATAATATGGAAATGAATTATGGAAATGCTATGGAAATGGAAATAATATGGAAATTAATTATGGAAATGGAATTAATATGGAAATGAATTATGGAACTTTTATGGAAATGGAAATAATATGGAAATGAATTATGAAAATGGAAATAATATAGAAATGGAAATACTATGGAAATGAAGTAGGGAAATGGAATTAATACGGAAATGAATTATGGAAATAGAAATAATATGGAAATGGAAATAATATGGAAATGAATTATGGAAATGGAATTAATATGGAAATGAATTATGGAAATAATATGGAAATGGAAATAATATGGAAATGGAATTAATATGGAAATGAATTATGGAAATGGAAATAATATGGAAATGGAAATAATATGGAAATGGAAATAATATGGAAATGAATTATGGAAATGGAATTATTATGGAAATGAATTATGGAAATGGAAATAATATGGAAATGGAAATAATATGGAAATGAATTATGGAAATGGAATTAATATGGAAATGAATTATGGAACTTTTATGGAAATGGAAATAATATGGAAATGAATTATGGAAATTTTATGGAAATAGAAATAATATGGAAATGGATTATGGAAATGTTATGGAAATGGAAATAATATGGAAATGAATTATGAAAATGGAAATTGTGACATACACGTAATCCCTGATACCTACATGACTTGCCAAGGCACTGAATAGATAGTGAGTGAAAGTGAAGGTAATGCAAGCAGTTACTCATAGATAACATACATAGTCATACTGGGGTTGTATTACATTGGGGTGATGGGAAGCTAATCAACTGCCATCAACTGAAAGTATTGACATTGTATGGTGATAGAGTGATTCATTGTCACCTCAGTTCACAAACAGCCCTTGCATGTAATATTAGATTTCAATACATATCAATCAAATACATAGACTAGTTTGAAGCAAAGATGTCCACTAGTTAGTGGACATCTTTGCTTGATGTAAGCAAGCAAAAAGTTTGAAAGTTAGAATGGCAAATGTTGTTATATGTTAGATAAAAAATAAATTATACTTAATTATATACCAATAAATAATTATACCAATACCCTATGCCTCGTGAAAGGTTGTCATGTGTAATTATCATGTACAAACTTATTCTTAATTTGGAAAGACTGTTTTGTGGTGAAGATGGTAGCGTGCTTGGCTAAAAGCTGAGCATTTGTGGTTTGATTTTAGGACACTGCAATCTTTTTTACAGTGTTTTAGCGTGGCTTCAGAGAGGTGGATTGAAACGGCTCTTAGTAGAGTAAAGGTTATAGTAATGTTTGTATGCATGTACATGTATGCTAAGAGGGAGAAAGAAACGAATAACTACATACTGTAATAACTCTTCAAAACCAGATCATCAATATCAAGTATATTTACAGCATGCCTTGACAATGTTTCAAGGATTCATTCAATCATTTGATCTCAGACGACCAGAATGCCAAATCACTCTTATGTGTTGGTTATAACTTATCAATTGTCAACTTAGGGCCTGTTTTACTCTTTGTAGGTTCGAGCACCTCCTGAGATTGTCACGGGTATGACTTTCTATAAATAGAACCTATGATGTGACAACCTATGATGTCCTTTTGTTTTTCGATTTTGCATGAATTATAATGCACTTGCACAACATTTTAGTAAATTCTATCAAAAGGTATTGATATTTTTTATCATTTGTGATTCTTTTTTATGTTCGAGGTAACCTGATTGCCGGGATGTTTCAAAATTAAAATCGATGAAATTTGGTCACAATTAAAACGCTCAAATCAAGTGAATGTGCGATTATGAACTCAATAGTTACACAGAGACTGACAAAATAGAGACGCGTATTACTGCAACTTGAATGCAATATCTGATGTCAACTAAAGCACAAGTTCCTAACCTGGAGTACAAGTACCTCTGGGAGTACGTTAGAAATCTAGGGGTACAATACAAGTTATAAGCCTTATAAACTTTTGATTTGTTTGGCTTTAATTATTAATAACTTTGCTGAAACCACTGCTATAGAGCTATTATTGGTATCATTTTAATGCCAATTAGTTTTGCCATTCAGACAAACTTAGGTATGAATGATACAATGCTTATTATGATTGTAAGTAGACAGAGCCGGCTCAGCGGGTAGAGCTTTGTGTCATGGCATAACGTTGAGCTAGTGGAGCTTTCTGTCATGACATAAGGTCAGGTAGAGCTTGTGTCATGACATAACCTCTAGCTGGTAGAGCTTTGTGTCATGACATAACGTCTAGCCAGTAGACAGTTTACCTCCTGGTGATCAGGGATTTTACTAAGAGCTCTGGCCTTTTCCTAGTGGTAATGTTGACACATTCTATTGAACCCAACTCACAATATTTACCAGCAGTTTTAGTTTTTGTATTAAAATTGAAAATTTTAATACAAGTTATATCATAGTATCCCAAAGTATATTATAGTAAAAGATTAAAATCAATAAAATTTAGTCGCAATTAAAACGCTCATATCAAGGGAAAGTGTGATAATGACATCTATAGTTGCAAGAGACTAACAGAATAGAGACTTGTAATACTGCAACTTGAACATAATAGCTGACATTAACTAAAGCAATGATAACAACTAGTCACGTCATTTCGCATGAATTTTTCTTCTGAGCGTCTTAATTGCGATGAAGTTTTGTCAATTTGAATCTTGAAATCCTGGCAGTCAGATCGCCTCACAAATCAAAAATAATCACAAATGATAAAAAAATATTGGTGTTTTCTGATAAAATCAGCTAACGGTTTGTGAAAGTTCATCTCTAACTTGAGACAAAGTTTATAGTTTTCTGTTCAGGGTGTGGATAGGTTTATTTGTATTATCTATAGATCTAATTATATGTATGTACTGTATGGTACTTTTGTACTTATATCTTTTACTTGCTATTATTCTATGCTAGTGGGATATACTTTACTGCTTTTTCCTTTTCCCTGCTGGTTATGGTGTAGTCATTGTGGTATATAGACATACAAAAATAAGTAGATATTCAAACTTTTTATACTACTGTATGTATATATATATATATATATATATATATATGTGTGTATGTAAAATTATACATATATATACATATATGTATGTATATATATGTATATATACATATGTGTATATATATACATACATGTATATATGTATAATATGTAAAAAAGTTTCCTCACCCCGGTTAACCCGTATGGTTGGTAATTTCTGCTCTAACTCGGGTCTCCTACCAGATACCTGGGAGTTTGAGCACTCACCTCAAGATTTTAGCTGTTCCCAATAGCGCACTTTTCTGCAACTCACTTGAGTTGATTGCTGTTGGTATTTGGGCAAGCCACATTTTATGTGCCAGTGTTATTGCGCCCAGTGCCCCAATGACTACTGAGATTACAGTTGTTCTTACATCCTAGCATGTAAGAACATCTGTCATTCGAGTAGTCATTGAGGCACTGGACGCAATATGTATATATTATATATTTGATATATATATACATTTATATATATACATTTATATATATATAGATATATATACATTTATATATACATTTAGATATACATGTTTATACATTTATATATATAGATATATATCTATATACATATATATATATTTACTTATAGATAATATATACAAACATATCAGTGTATATATTTGTATATATATTTTTATGAATACATATTTATATGTATCAATTTATATATATTTATGTATATATAAATCAATATATATATATATATATTTATGATTTATATATCTTCACATTCTTATCAATATATATATTTATATATTTTTTTTGCTGAATGCCCGACATTGCCTTAATAATACAAAAATCTTTGGACAGAAAATTAATTCTGATTTGACATATACAACATTTAAACTCCATATCATGGCAAAATGTGATTTTTTGCAGTTCAGATGAATTCAGGCTGAAAGGAATTTTCAGAGTTGTATACCCTTGTATCTTCCTCCTGCACAATAGACAATATTAACACTTATTATAGTACATTTTGCAATGTCTTAGGCTATCTGCTTACTGAGTCTTTTTTCTCGACTAAATTTCTATTATGCCACCTGTTAGTGTATTGTATTTCATGTGTACATAGTTCAGACAACTCTTTATGACTACTCGTGTCTGTATAGGTTGGAGAGTTATTCCGGTAGGATGTAGTTCTGTCATGACCGATTTTATTAGTGTTCAAAAAAGCACTATCAAACTTCTGACAGAGAGAGCTGTCTGATTGAGGTGTCCGGTAGACATCTTCCTAATAAACTTAGAGAGAAAAAGATTTGTGTTGTTATTGAAACTTAAATCATATAAAAAAATTATTCATATTACTCTAATAATATTAACTGACATAATGAGGTAAGTGGTAATTATTTGAATTTTTTCAGTCAACTATCCTGGTTGTGTAAAGGTCTCTGATTTATATACATAGTGAATTAAAAATACCTACTAATGAGTTAATACGCTTGACAAGAGAAGAAGACTCTCAGTAAAACTTGACGTAAGCTCCAGCCAATCAGATGGGATTCCAAGAAGCATAATAAGCATAAATTATTATCCGGTATTAAAACGTCACATATAGTAGAGCCAATGTGTTTGAGTCTTCCAGGAGTATAAAATTGTAGGCCATCTGATCACATTCAGTTTTGTAGTAAACAGCCTGCAGGATGGATGGTGAAAAAAGCTTAGTGAGTATTCATATACTATTTTATTGGCAATAATTTTATCTCAAACAGAAATTTTTGCCAAAATAGTGTGCAGAGCAATCAAAAAAGCGCAACAGCTAACCAATCAAATAAATGGTTCATCACATCAGAAATAATCAGCGTAAAGCCTCCGATTTTTGCCTTCCACAGTAAAGATTTTGTTACGTGTTGTTTCGGTAGTGTTTAAATGGAAATAATAAAGTTATGATATATCCTCATGTTTGTTATGCTTGTGTATACATGTTCAAAGATTTCTTTTAAACAAACTTATGAATTATAAAAAATAGATTTGTAAGTGAAAACTAATGAAGCCAACAACAGTTAAAGAAAACTTAATAAATAAATTCAATATGTTTAAATGTATTTATTTGTTACTTTGTCACAAAAGCTTTTTAAACCACATAAATTAAATAATTTTTTTATTATATAGTTCAATACATCAGAGTCTTGACTTTCGAATGAGCCTATATTCAATACACAAAGAATAATAGAACTATGAAAAACAGAGTGTCAAAAGTATGTCCTTCAATAAAAAAACACTTGGTTGCGGTTCCCACAATGTGATGTCATAATTATTATTTAGCCTTAGGTAGTCAATCCCTTTCACTGCCATCGAGGCTGCGCTTTTCTGTGACAATCGGTGCTGTACGCCTGACCAATACAAACACGTGTTCCGGGGTAATTAATTATGCTTTAATAAGTATACTGTCATTGAAAAAAGTATTCAAATCACATCGATTAAATTGTGGGTTGCAGTTGCATGGCCCTGGGACTCTATGTCAACCACACTTCCCCGAGATCACGCAATGCTTGAAATTAATTAATCTCAGTCGTGCCCCTCAACATCGCAATTACAAGAGAGGGCCGGTGCATAATATCATCGGGAAAACATAGTATGGTACTTGGAATCTGAGTTATCCCACGACCAAACGACCGGAGCGAAGTTTGAGAGCTTTTATGATAAATGCATGAGCACACAACTTGTGAAAATTATCCATCAACAACATCGCAAATCCTTGTTTCGAATTCTCATCAAAAAATTTAACCATCGTTTTGTAGAGTCGTTAGAGTATAATAACGATACAAAACACATATAAGCCTATTTGAATATGTTACCAAGTCTTTGTAAATTGTCGAAAGTATCTTAAAACTTAGCCATCTGATCAGATTATACACCAATAGACAGATTAGTCTGGCCGAAATTCGCCACAAAACGCTTGAAAAGCTTGGTTTAATAAAAGTTAAGACCGGCCTACGATACACCAATAAAGCTGCGCGACAGATATTAGAACTATTTAGCAGTGCACATTTTACGAGAAAACCGTGCTCATTTCACCAGTCTATTGCATTGGTTTCTGTAATAAACGTAGACCGTTTGAGGCGCAGACCGATTTACAGGTACGAAATTGTGGTGTACAGTTTATCAGCCTATGTTTTTTTGTCCAATCACCAAAGGTTTCATTAAACTATTTAAAATGTTAGCCAAAAATCTTTACAACTTATGTACAAGCTAGGGCCAAACTACAATGCCCCTTTATGACGAGAACATTTTTTTATTTTGCTCCAGTTTGCAGAACTCTTCTAGACGCGTGAACGCTCATACTTGCTTTATGTTAAAGATCGCTATCAAAACCATTCTACATTCAACACAACCAACTTTCAAACTGTGTATAAAACACAGCAGCTTGCCATTTTACTTCTAATTTTGCATTTCAGAGTTATAATAAACATATTTCCTTATTGTTGTTGTTAAAATACATACATTACAGTAGGTTAGGCCTACAGCTTAAATTAATTTTTTTTTATTGTTGTAAAACATAGATTTGAGATAGTAGTAGATTAGGTGTAATTTTTTGTTGATTAAGTGTGATTTATCGTTGTAGAACGTAGGTTTGAGACAGTAGTAGATTAGGTGTGATTTTTCGTGTGATTAGGTTTGATTTATTGTTGTAAAACATAGTTTTCAGATAGAAGTAGATTAGGTGTGATTTTTTACAACTTTTTGTTTTGCATAATTGACTTTTTGAATTTAATTTCAAAGCAACTTGACAGCTACCATGGACATACAATTTCCCAGAACACCACGTCGCGTCCGATGCAGTGGCCGTTACCTATTTGTTATTTCCAGATTATACTGGTCCAACGTTTCTTCTCGAACACCCAACAGTTTTCCAGTTATACCTATCAAACGTACTTGGACTGCTGGCCATGCCACTCTTACTCGTACAGGCATTCCTCTCGATCTAGCATGGGGTTTGACAATACACAAGAGTCAAGGTCTTACCATGGCTAAGGCTGTCATTGATATAGGACACCACGAAATGACTGCTGGAATATCGTTTGTTGCTCTCTCTCTCGAGTTCAAAACATTAATGACTTACTTGTTAACAACTTCGCTAGGGAGCGCATCACTCGATTAGCTGTCAATGACCAAATCAACGTAAAAGAGAGGAGACTAGATTGCGCGACCTTTAACAGAACGCTGAACTTATCTAACTTACCTATATTTGTTGAAATTGTTATTTGCACCTCTTTGAAGTTGTGCTCCTTCAAACTTATTTTATGTCATCTCGAACAACTTTTATTTACATTATACTCTGCCAATTCCTGCTGACAACTACTTTTTCAACAACCAGCACTGCCATTTCTTTTTTCCGTTATCACTTATTCCATTATCAGGCCGATCTCAAAGTAACTGACATTTTGGAAACTTTTGAGTACTTTGTTATTCTAACTGATGTCCAAAGCAGTGAAAGTAAAGGAAATGACGATGATTTTTTTTAACGATTCTTATGAGATTATTACAATATTTAATTATAAGTTTGGAGGACTATTGAAGTGTTATAGTCACACTAACAACATTGATGATGGGCAATATGTTACTGTTATTATTTTTTCCAGATAGTTTTGTTAAATAGATTTTCCAAAAATCTATATAAATATCACAACTTCTTGATATTGTTAGCTATGACGTTTTGAAATGTAAACAAAATTGTGCATTGGCTTTATATTATTACTGTTTTACTATATTAATAATATTGGTTACTCTAATAATATCTGTGCATTTTACTTCTAATATTAGCCAATATTGCATTTCTCCTATTGCAGGGGGAGAGATATAAACATATAATCTTTTCCTTTCATTATTGTTGTCTGTCATGACCAAACACTTTTTTAAATAGATTTTCTAAAAATCTATATAAATATCACAACTTCTTGATATTGTTAGCTATGACGTTTTGAAATTTAAACAAAATTGTGCATTGGTTTTCTATTATTACTATATCGATAATATTGTTTATTCTAATAATATCAGTGCATTTTACTTCTAATATTGGCCAATATTGCATTTCTCCTATTGCAGGGGGAAAAATATAAACATATAATCTTTTCCTTTCATTATTGCTGTTTGTTGTATATAATAACACACACACACACCCAGTACATTACAGCTACCATTGCAGTTATCCTATTGCACTGCAGTGCCATTTGACTGCTAATATTGCATTTCTCAACCATCAGTACCCTTTCTTTTTTCCAATATCACTTTGGTCGTGGGCTGTATGACAGTGGAATTTCTAGTTCATCATAGAAATAATATGTACATGGAGAGCTAATGACACCGATTCCTTTGTCATTTTCATTGGTTTGGTGAGGTTCAATCGGACCATACAATTTCATTTCATCTTAGCCTACAAAAAGAGGCTTTTGTTTCATTGTTATATATCATATTTTATTTTATTAATAAAGAATTCATCATCATCTGGACTTTTTCTACCTTCACCTGCCAGAAGCGCCATTATCGTAGTTGATAAATATAAGTGGTAAGCAATATAATAAGCGGTAAGAGCACACAACACCGAAGATGAGAGCCTATACCATTGAACGTTTATGCGTAGAACTCTGGGAAATCCTATAAACACCAACCAATCTCGGTCTCACCATGTTAAACAATGGCTCATTCGAAAGCCAAGACTTTTATGTATTAAAATATATGATACAAAAATTATGTAATTTATGCTCTTTAACATAGAATAATGGTATCGATTTGTGAGCTGAAGAAATAGGCGCATGCATATTGTTTTTAGATGACGCCACAGAGGAGCAAGTTTCCCTTCCAAGGTGTAGCTTTGCTAGTACTAAGTTTTCTGCTAACTGGCACAGTGGGTGGTCTGATCTACTTATCTATTCATGGCCAAGCTAGTTGCCAGCTTCAGCAAAAGGCTAAAACTGTAGACATAGAAGCCGATGTGACAGTAACATCTGGAAGCAATGAGGTAATCAATAATTTAAAGATGTACAATATGACTTCACAATCTCAGTATTCCACACTAAAACTAAGCATAGATTGAGTTACATGTTGTAACAACTATTTAGAGTGCAAATGCTTCTGAAACTTTATTTTAAATGAAGTGTTACTTTTGTCAGAAAGAAGAACACATCAGTTACGACCAGAACTCAAGAGTTGCTTACTACAAGGGAGCTGATGGCTCTTTAGAACTTGATGACTTTAGCAAGGTAAGCTTTTAATTAAGGTCATTCATTTGATATATATTGATATGTAATTTTATTGGCAGTAATTTCACTTTAAATAGAAATGTTTTACAGATTATGCTATACAACAATCATAAAACAAAAAAGGGCAGCAGTTAGCCACTAAAATCAAATAAATAATTTATATATAGTGTTTAAAATACCTTACTCTGCTAAGAGAACAGATATCAGGTGGAAAAGTGGTAAAGCAGATAGCAATGATATTTTAAAAATAGTTGCTAGATGTTGTATACAATTTTTTTCTCATCAGGTAACTAAATGATTTGAAAACCTGTAATGGTCTTGTAAAAAAAATGAGAACACCTACCATGAAAGATCTTGAGACCTATAAAACATTTATTTTATTCAAAGATTGTTCTTTAGAACATTTTCATTAAATATATATTAACTTATAATATATATTATTATATTTATTATTGCATTTTATTAAATATAAGATGTTATATTTCATATATAATATAATTTATAACATCCTATGTTTTATTTAAATGTAGGATTTATATTATAATTATATAAAATATATATATATTTTTTATTAAAATACTTTGTTCAATATTTTATTTTATCCTATATTTAATTAAAATATAGGATAAAATAAAATATAGTATGCTTTAAACTAAAAAAGCAGTTTAGAAGAATACACAAAAACTAAGAACCTTGATAAAAAGGTGTGATTATCTTGACTAAAAGATCTTGATGTCATTGTAGAATTTAATGATGAACCAAATATTATCCTTTCATGTCATGCACTTTGTGTAAATGTTTTTTTTTTAATTTTTTCATGTTTCATCATATGATCTAACAATAAACAAAGCTTGTTAACTAAAGATGGCAATCATCAGCATTCATCAGCAACTCTTTTAAACATGTTATTATTTATATCATTATTATAATTGTTGTTATTATTATGTTATTATAGCATATAGTTATTGAAATAATTATTATCATTACGTATCTCACTGTTGTCTAAAGTCAGTGCAATAATGTAGGTATTTTTTATAAAGATAATAAAGTTGTTTAACAAAGCAGCGTAACAAATATCAGGCTTCAAGTAGAAAAATCATAAATGATAGTATAAGGATAAATGATATCATAAATAATAGGAAACTTACATTAGATAGTTTCAAAAAGCAGGAATTATATAGTTGAGTGTGTCTTAATGTAATATTCTAATCAAAGAGTGACTAGGTTTAATATAATAACAATAGTAATGATTAAACAAGCCATTGAATATATACTACACCAACTTCTCATACACTTCTTTCAACACGTATTAAGTATTTAGTATTTTTTACAGGGAATTCATATCATCAGGGCACCAGGGAACAAGGTTTGTTACGTGATTCCTGTAGGAGCCAATTCAAACTCTCATCAAGGGTTTGAGTCTTTTCTCCATAATTCCATCCACGGAGCAGTTCATGTTAATGGCTCAGTAAAGAATAAAGTTCAAATTTTACCTGGAAAGATTGAGGACACCAGTTTCATACCTGATGGAGCCCATGAAGAGTGTACCAATGACTACCGGTGGATGGTCATAACAAGTTCTGGATCAGCTGGTAAGTAACTTGCGTTCATGCCTTTTCGGTAATGACTACTCTCACCTGTATTGTATTGTCAGCCTTATATTACACTGTTGTCTCATTCAGTAGCTTTTTTAATTACTTAACCCGGCTCTACTCTTTTATAATCAATTTTTTTTTCTCATAGTTATGCAGTTTAAACGCTTCTAATAATAATACTTCTCCATATTATCGGCTAGTTTTTTTTAATTAATAAAATCATGATTTTAGTTTTTACATTCTGTTTTAGATTTCTATTAAGTTTGCATCACTATTTAGGAGTTACATCTTTTTGCAGGTAATGGCAAGGTGAAAAGGCAAGCCAAAGATGGACTTGACAGATATGATTGCGCATACTGCTATCTTTCCTACGTAGTAGGCGATGGCTTATACGAAAGCTGCTTCGCAATCACCGGGTTTGGTTTTTGTCATATTCTCTACCGAGAAAGTGATCGACCCGACTGGGTAGTTGATTCTCAAGATGATTCCTAACTATTAGCATGTCAAATAAGAATAGTTGATTATCAAACCATAACAACTATTTGATTTACGTTGTGAGAAGATACCATATTGATTTGCTAACACTAATCAACATCAATTATGCATTCAAATATGCTTTGACACTTTTCGTCTGATATTTTCTTTTAATGGTTAACTTTTATTTTAGTTTTTGTTAATATACGGGTTCATAAAAAGACGAACATGACCGGTTCACAATATAAAATGACAAACTTAACCGTCATACAGTAATCAGAGTTTCATAACTGCTTGATAATTTCAAATAAACAATAATTCATTGAAATAGTTTGTGTATTGGCAGAGGCTAGCAATCACTGTGAAACAAATCGGTTGAATACAGCCATAGATTTTATCGGATGTAGTATAAGTTGGCTGTGTATTGTCAAATACTGTAACACTTGACCATATCTCCTCATATATATTAACAATTGACTATATCTCATCATATACAGTAACAATTGACTTTATCTCATCATATACTGTAACACTTGACTATATCTCCTCATATACATTAACAATTGACTATATCTCATCATATACAGTAACAATTGACTTTATCTCATCATATACTGTAACACTTGAATATATCTTATCATATACTGTAACACTTGACTATATCTCATCATATACCTTAACAATTGACTATATCTCATCATATACAGTAACAATTGACTTTATCTCATCATATACTGTAACACTTGAATATATCTTATCATATACTGTAACACTTGACTATATCTCATCATATACCTTAACAATTGACTATATCTCATCATATACAGTAACAATTGACTTTATCTCATCATATACTGTAACACTTGAATATATCTTATCAGATACTGTAACTCTTGACTATATCTCCTCATATACATTAACAATTGACTATATCTCATCATATACAGTAACAATTGACTTTATCTCATCATATACTGTAACACTTGAATATAATATCTTATCATATACTGTAACACTTGACTATATCTCATCATATACATTAACAATTTACTATATCTCATCATATACAGTAACAATTGACTTTATCTCATCATATACTGTAACACTTGAATATATCTTATCAGATACTGTAACTCTTGACTATATCTCCTCATATACATTAACAATTGACTATATCTCATCATATACAGTAACAATTGACTTTATCTCATCATATACTGTAACACTTGAATATATCTTATCATATACTGTAACACTTGACTTTATCTCATCATATACAGTAACAGTTGACTTTATCTCATCATTTACTGTAACACTTGACTTTATCTCATTATATACTGTAACACTTGACTATATCTCATCGTATACTGTAACACTTGACTTTATCTCATCATATACTGTAACACTTGACTTTATCTCATCATTTACTGTAACACTTGACTTTATCTCATCATATACTGTAACACTTGACTATATCTCATCATATACTGTAACACTTGACTTTATCTCATCATATACTGTAACACTTGACTTTGTCTCATCATTTACTGTAACACTTGACTTTATCTCATCATATACTGTAACACTTGACTATGTCTCATCATATACTGTAACACTTGATTTGATCTCATCATATACTGCAACACTTGACTTTATCTCATCATATACTGTAACAATTGACTTTATCTCATCAAATACTGCAACACTTGACTTTATCTCATCATATACTGTAACACTTGACTTTATCGCATCATATACTGTAACACTTGACTATATCTCATCATATACTGTAACAAATGACTTTATCTCATCATATACAGTAACAGTTGACATTATCTCATCATATACTGTAACAAATGACTTTATCTTATCATATACAGTAACACTTGACATTATCTCATCATATACTATAACAATTCATTTTATCTCATCATATACAGTAACAGTTGACTTTATCTCATCATTTACTGCAACACCTGACTACATCTCATCATATACTGTAACACTTGGTTATATCTCATCATATACTGTAACACTTGACTGCATCTCATCATATACTGTAACACTTGGTTATATCGTCCCATATACTGTACACTTGACTATATCTTATCATATGCTGTAGCACTTGACTATATCTTATCATATACTGTAACACTTAACTATGTCTTATCCCATCTGAACACTCTTTTTAACCAATAATAAATATATATATATGCATATTTATATATATTAATATATATTTATATAAATTTGTTAAGAAACTTATTAAAATTTGACTAAGCATAACAATTACTAAAAGTTTCACATTACACACAAGGTGTTTAACACTCATCAGATAAAATGCTTAGTTAGGACTATACACAAAACTCTGCATTAGCTGGTAAACTGAAATACAAGCTCAGGTATTAAAAGCTATATGGATTGGGTCTATTATGAAACGGTATTTTGTAAATGATATTTCTTAGAATGTCTACACGTAGATATTAGTTCACTACGTTTGTTTAGAGTTGCCTTCTCGGGTCTGTGAATGATGAAATATTTTTCCAAAGTACACAACTTGCAATTTTATTAGAGTAAGGCTTGGCGTGTGATAAAATCTTTCATGTTATGTGGTAGTCATTGCTGCTTTTTTGAGGTCCCATTTGTAGCTGCTTAGCTCGGTAGAGTGGCATTTAGATATGTCCTTGAATGTCGATTTGTGAAGGTTATATCTAGTTTTGAAGCAGTTTTCGACAGTAATCTCAGTAGTCAAAGGGGCACTGGGCGCAATAACACCGGCGCATAAAATGTGGCTTGCCCAAATACCGACAGCAATCAACTCAGGTGAGTTGCAGAAAAGTGCGCTATTGGGAACAGCTAAGATCTTGAGGCGATTGCTCAAACTCCCAGGTCTCTGGTAAGGAGACCCGAGTTAGAGCAGAAATTACCACCCATACGGGTTAACCGGGCTGAGGAAACAATTTTACATATATATATATATATATAAATATATATATAAAAAAAATTGTTTCCCCCACCCCGGATACCCCGTGTGGGTGGTAAATTCTGCTCTAACTCGGGTCTCCTACCAGAGACCTGGGAGTTTGAGCACTCGCCTCAAGATCTTAGCTGTTCCCAATAGCGCGCTTTTCTGCAACTCACCTGAGTTGATTGTTGTTGGTATTTGGGCAAGCCACATTTTATGCGCCGGTGTTATTGCGCCCAGTGCCCCAATGACTACTGGGATTACAGTTGTTCCTACATTCCAGCATTTTTCAATTTCTTCTCCAAGAGGGAGATATTTCTCTATCTTTTCTTTTTCTTTGCTGGCTATATTGTAGTCATTGGGTACTGCTATATCTATTATAGTAGCCCTCTTGTTCTCTTTGTCTACCACCACTATATCTGGTTGGTTTGCTAGGACATGCTTGTCAGTTTGGATGTAGAAGTCCCAGAGGATCTTAGCGCAGTCATTTTCATTGACCTTACCAGGAGCTTCCCACCAGTGTTGTGGTTTACTAAGGCCATACTCATCACATAGCCTTCTATACACAATGCCTGCGACATGGTTATGCCGCTCAGTGTATGCGTTCCCTGCTAGCTGCCTGCATCCACTGATGATGTGTTGGATGGTCTCAGGTGCATCTTTGCACAGTCTGCATCTAGATCGTCTCTAGTGTGATAGATTTTTGTTTGGAGTTGCCTTGTTGGGAGCACTTGCTCCTGGGCTGCCATGATTAGCGACTCTGTATTGGCCGTTAGGTTTCCTTTGTTCAGCCACATATATGTCTGGTGAAGATCGCCAACCTTAGATATTTGTTGGTGGTAATCACCATGAAGAGGTTTCATGTGCCAGTCAATTTTCTCATCATCAGGGCGTAGGTCCGTTGTAAGAGCAGCCGATTGAAATTCAGCTAGCAACTTATCTGAGATGGCCATGGAGGCTGCATATGCTTTGATGCTTTGCTCCTCTTCTTTCACTGTCTGCTGTACACTTTTGAGTCCCCTACCACCATCTTTCCTATCAAGATACAATCTAGTAGTATCAGATTTTGGGTGGAGTGCTCCATGCATGGTCAGCAGTTTACGAGTTGCTATATCTGTTTCTTTGATGGCTTCCTCAGTCCACTTTATTATGCCTGCTGGATATCTTATTACTGGCAGTGCGTAGGTATTTATTGCCATGATTTGGTTTTTGGCATTGAGCTGGCTCCGTAAGACCTGCCAAAGGCGTTTCTTGTATTCGGTAATGGCTTTGTGACGTACCTCGGCTTCGTGGTTGATGTTGCTTTGCATAATCTCCAAGTACTTGTACCCTTCTTCTATATCTTTGATGGTACCATTTGGCATTGTTAGGCCATCTGTGAGCATAGAATGGCCTTTCTTAAGAATTAGCCTTCCACATTTCTCAATACCGAAGGTCATTCCGATGTCCTTGCTGTATACCTGAGTGAGGTGTATTAGCGAATCAATGTCCCTTTTTTTGTTAGCTTACAGCTTGATGTCATCCATGTAGAAGAGGTGGTTTATCTTGGTGCCACTCTTAAACTGGTACCCATATTGAGTCTCCTCCAGCATATTGCTTAGAGGGTTTAGGCATATGCAGAAGAGCAGCGGTGATAAGGAGTCACCTTGATAGATGCCTCGCTTAATTTGTACACTCGCCAGCTTTTTGCCATTAGCCTCCAGTTCCGTCTTCCATTTGGTCATTGACATCTTGATGAATGCCACAAGAGCAGGGTGAACATTGTACATACTGAGGCACTCAAGTATCCACCAACTATGGGGAATTGAGTCATAGGCCTTTTTGTAGTCAATCCAAGCCATGGCAAGATTGGTTTGCCTTCTCCTGCTGTCTTGACAGACCGTCCGATCCACCAGTAACTGATGTTTAGCTCCTCGGGTGTTGCGCCCAATTCCTTTCTGAGCACTGGTCATATAGTGACTCATGTGCTCTTCCAGTTTGTCTGCAACTATTCCTGAGAGCAGTTTCCAAGTGGTGGGCAAGCACGTTATTGGTCGATAGTTTTTGGGAATCGGTCCCTGCTTTGGATCTTTTATCAGAAGTACAGTTCGTCCTTTAGTCAGCCATTCTGGATGGTCACCTTGTTCTATTAGGCATTCCATCTGCTTAGCCATTCTAGCGTGAAGTGATGTCAATTTCTTTAACCAGAAGGCTTGAATCATGTCATGGCCAGGTGCTGCCCAGTTCTTCATACGCTGCACTCTGCACTTGATGTCCTCTTTGCTGATGGTGAGTCCTTGCTGAGCCACAGTGTGTTGATGGTTCTCTTTAAGCCTCTTCAGCCAATGTGCAGTGGTGTTATGAGTAGTCTCTTTCTCCCAGATGTCCTTCCAGAACTTTGAAGTGCTAGATCGGGGAGGCTCAGACATTGGCCTCTGCAGTTCACCTTTGAACTGGGAATACACTCTAGATGGATTATTGATGAACAGTTTATTCATTCTCTTGTTATCCCGCTCTTTGGTGTACCGCTTCAGTCGTGCCGAGAGTGCTACTAGCTGCTGTTTGGCAGATTCTAGAGCTTCTATTGTGGCTTCTCTTTTTGGATGCTCCAAACTGTGGTTAGATCTCTCACTGAGCCTACTAACTTTCTTGCGCAAGTCCTTGATCTTATTTTGTAGCCTCAGCTGCCAGGATGGAATGGCTTGAAGCCTTGTTGGCATTGGCTTAATTTCCATCTCCTCCAAGATGACGGTTGTTGTACTGTAGATTAAGGCATTAGTCTCACTGATTGATCCAGTTGAGATCGACTCCAGTGCCATGTTAATGTCTTCTAACAGCTTCTTAGGTATGGCCTTGCTAACTCTTCGTAGTGGTACCCTGCTGCCATAATCATTAGCAGCTGACATCTTGTTGATGATATTTTCCGCAAGCTCTCTCACCCTTGGATCAAGGTCCAAGTGCATGTCTTCTTCAACCCGTGAGTCAACACATGATCGTGTATGCGTGACAGTGTGTGTTGATATGCACTCCTCGTTGGTTGAGGTTACTTGGGTGAACTGTTCCCTAATTTCATCTACCTCAAGTTCCAATATGAGGTGCCACTTGATTATGTTACTCCTCTGAGCTACAAGTTACTTAGTGGTTAGTGGCAATTCAGGGCGCATGTTTATCCATAGTTGCCGCATCCTTCCCATATAGCCCCACTTCTGAGGTTCACTCATAAAGTAGCACTGCATGAGGTCTGTGTTATCAGTCCGAGTCCATTTCATCCGTTTTGAACCAGTAGCCCATTTTTCACTGCCTTGTTCTGGTTTAGCTACAGGCAGCGCGGACCTTGTTTGACCGGGCGACGTCCGAGCCGGCATGGCTTTAGTTATTGCACTCATCATAGAGGTTGTAGACATTATACAAGCAAGGGTCTTGTCCAAGGACCACCAGAAAAGTGCAGTTGTTGGGGTTTGAACCGAGGACCTAATGATCACGGTCCCGATACCTTACAAACTGCGCTATCTGTCCTGTATATATACATGTATATATACATGTATATACATGTATATATACATGTATATACATGTATATATACATGTATATATATATACATGTATATATATATATATATATATATATATATATATATATATATATATATATATATATGTATACAGTCAAACATGGATAACTCGAACTTCACGGGACCGAGCAAAAGTGTTCGAATTATCAGAGCGTTCAAGTTATCAGAGCACTGTCACAAGTCTATGTATTTACTTATTTGTTAGTAGATACATGTACATATACAAACTGCAATATAAATCAAAAGCACAAATGGCTTGTTTCAAATTAAATGCTTCTATAAATAAAACATTTTTATCAAAAGGTATGGAGATTTTTCTATCACTTGAGATTGGTTTGTTGTTTGAGGTGATGTTATTGCCAGGACGTTTTTTAGATTGACATTGGCAAAACTTGATCGTTGGTTAAATGCTCAAAAGAAAAAACATCTTCTTCATTTGAGCGTTTTACCCATTATCAATTTTGCCGATTTTTCTTGAAGTTTATGCAATGATTACCTCACTTTACCTGGGATTCGTTAACAGCAACACTCCGAGGCATTTCAATTACAAGTTTTACGAGGTTTTATGGTACATTGTATATCACTCACGCTTTTTGAATGGATACTTACTGAATGTACACACGTATTCTGTGTTTAGGTCAAACGATGAATAGTTTTTTTAGCTAAGACAACGTATAAGTTTACTTACAACAATTTTTAAGACGTTTTAAACGTTCAACATTCCGACATTGATTCAACATGGAATCAACATCGGAAAACTATTCATCGTTTGACCTAAACACAGAATACATGTACGTTCAATAAGTATCCATTCAAAAAGCGTGAGTGATAGAGTGATATACAATACAGTAATACTTCAACTTACGAGTGCTCCAACGTACGAGAAACTTGAGATACGAGCCAGCTTTCTAGCAAGTTTTAGCACTAACATACGAGCCATGTTTGAGATACGAGCACTTGAGTGAGTTGCCAAGTATGCCGGAGGTGTTTTATTAGAACAGCATCACTCTGTATTTTTCAACTGCTCAGGTTATACTGTTGTACCGTGTTTTTTGTGCAAGATTTTCTGTGCAGAATTATGTGAATTAAAAGTACTGTGCGTAGATCGAAAGTTTGCCAGTAAAATGAAAGATAATACAAAGAAAAAGCAAACGTAACAGTCGATATTAAACGGAAAAGTATTGAAAAATATGCGAAATGTGTATGCGTGATTCAGATAGCTCGGCAATATGACAGAAATACATTCATAATTATCAAACAGAAGGATTATATTCAGGGCATTTAGTTCGCAAAAGAACTAACCATAGTTTCTAAACGGTGCAGCGATCTTCACGACTGCTGATGGCATTGGACAAACAATTGGCCGGTGACAGCGTAACTGAAACGATGCAATGTGAAAAGGCCGGCGCTATCTATCCAAACTGTTTAATAGACATTCGGACAAGTTGGCTAGTGGTCGTGTGTTAACCATTTGTGATGACACCTGTGTTCGTCCTAATCGCAACATGTTGCAAGGGCGACAAAGGCAAACGTCCTTAGATAGGTTTATCTTAAAACGGCCGGCTAGTCGTGAAAGCGAAAAAAAGGAAAGATTTCTCGCTAACCAGTGAGAAATTTCAAACTATGAACGCCGAATAAATTTTAATTACGTTTAGTTGAAAATGAAAGTTTGCTTTTAAGTTTGCTTCCAAGTTTGTCTTTTAACACTTTGATAAAATCTAAATTTATCAAAGTCAACTGTTGTAACGAAGGATAACTTATATCTCCCTCCCTGGCAAATGCGAGTGTTAACTGCTATTGTATGTATTTAATTTTACATTTTAATTAATCACATTTCCTTGCATTATTTTTTATTTGTTGCTTTTTGAAAGCATGTAGTACGTAAGGACAATAGCCAACATGTTCTTTCTGTTACAACATCTTGTTTTGAGTGTTTTATTTGCCTTTTTTAGAGTATGGAAACCAATCAATATATATTTAATTGTTCTATATATAAATTAATTGCACCAACATGCGAGTAAATTGACATACGAGCTCAGTCTCGGAACGCATTAAGCTCGTAAGTTGAAGTATGACTGTATACCGTAAAACCTCGTAAAACCTCTAATTGAACTGCCTCGGAGTGTTGCTCTTAACAAATACCACTTTCCTTGCTTCCGAAGGGCGATCGCTAAGCGGATGTTTGGTATAAATCAAATTTCACCAAACCTTTAGAAAAGTCGTTGACAAAAATATTTTGCCGATGGTGGTAATAACGATGCTTATGAATTACGAAAAGTTGAGGTTTACCTCTATGGCTTGGAATAAAATGATTTTCTAAAGCGATAACAACCGTTTCGGTAGTCGTTGGGTGAAAAACAGTTTGAGTTAACAGTGTTGCGTTCGAGTTATCTATGGCAATTCATCATCACGTGGGAACGAACCAAAGAAACCGTTCGAGTTAACCATGTGTTCGAGCTATCCGTGGGCGAGTTATCCATGTTTGACTGTATATATAGAAAATTATTGTTTACTTTTTGAAAGCATTTGAAAGTATTTTTACTGGATGTTCAGTAAAAGTACTTTCAAATGCTTGACTCCGTGAGGCTACATTTTCAATGTACATACGAGACATGTGGACGTCAGTCACAATCTCCTCTTACCAAAAGTCTATGTATATATGTGACCTTTCATGTGAAAATCAACCAAAATGAAGGATTTTCAGATTTTGAGTTGGTAACACAGCCAGATGCAAAATTTTGTGGAGAATTTAAAGCATTTTGGATTTTTGAGTTAGTTTAAGTAGCTCACGAGATATTGTGATTTTTTGGAAGGTATGCCAGCCAAAACTCTCAAAATCTGAAACGGAGAAAATCGCGAATAAAGACGCGACGCACAGAAATACATGTAGGTTGTTTACATTAGGTTCTCCTTGTTGGATACAGCCATTTTTATTTCACTGACTGAGGTGAAACTTAGTCTAAAGGGTAAGTAAGCATGCTGAAACAGCTGGTGTACACCATTTTAAGGTCGAGACAACAAAAGACTGGTAAACTCTGCTCTCAAGTTGAAAGAAACTGGACATGTTTACACAAATTTTTTACAAGTTTTTTAGCTTTCAATAGCTTGTAATTACATTTCCACATATTTGGCACCTACAACACAACAGAGTAAGACATGGTAAATCTTTTGATACTAAATAACTGTAATTCGGCATCAATATAACTATCATCAATATTCTATAATCAAAATGGGTTTCCAAAATGGTAAAGTTTGCAAGGTTCACAGCAAAGTCCAATATGGCAAAGACATGTAGATGTTCACGTCATGTTGCAATTGGAAACACTTGCAGCATGGTGTAAACATGTAGATATTCAAGCTGAAAGATACCATCTTGAAAAGTATGCATATGCATACTGGAGTTGGCGTTGGCCAACTCCAAAATTGCTGCGGCGTTGGGCAAGCCCCTGAGCTTGGTGCAAGTCAATGGGCTTACGATATAAAAAAAACTTTCAGCAGCCTTCCTGGAGTGAATCACCATTTGCCTCATCTCAAAAAGACCAACCACTAGTGTGACCCTTCATCTGAGAATTATCCTGGTTGTTTAAAGTTTACTGATTTACATACATAGTGAACCTAAAATTTTACCAATAAAGTAATGCTCTTGACAAGAGAAGAAGACTCTCAGTAAAACCTGACATAAGCTTCAGCTAATCGGATGAAATGCCAAGAATCAGATTAAGCATAAGTCATTACCTGGTACTAACACGTCATATATAGTACAGCCAATCTGGTTGAGTCTTGCATGAGTATAAAATTGTAGGCCATCTGATCTCAGTTCAGTTTTGTGGTAAACAGCCTGCAGGATGGATGGTGAAAAAAGCTTAGTAAGTATTTGTATAGTATTGGCAAATGTTACAGTACATGATGAGATGTATTCAAGGATAGCAATATATGATAAGATAAAGTCAAGTGTTATAGTATATGATAAAATATAATCAAGTGTTACAGTATATTATAAGATATAGTCAAGTACTACAGTTTCTAATAAGATATAGTCAAGTGTCACAGTATTTGATGGTATTTATTGGCAATAATCTAATTTTAAACTGGAATGTTTACTAAATTATTCCCTATCTTAAAAAGAAGAAAAATTGGGCAGCAGTTAATCAAATCAAATAAATGCTTCATCACATGAATAAATTTTTTTACTTGCTGTTTTGCGTAGTTTTGAAATGAAAACAACGAAGTTGTTATGATGTAGTGTCATGTTTATTATGCTTTTGAATATGTGTTCAGAGGTTTCTTTTAAACAAACCTATGTATTATGGAAAACGTGGTTTGTAACTAAAAACTAATAAAGTCAACAAATTACTCTTAAAAAACTTTGTGAGTAAATTCAAAATGTTCAAGTATATTTATGTTTATTTGTTCTTTTTCACAAACCTTTTTTAATAGAAATAAAGTATCGATTTGTGAGTTGAAGAAATAAGCACATACATATTGTTTTTAGATGGCACCACAGAGGAGCAAGTTTCCCTTCCAAGGTGCAGCTTTGCTAGTACTAAGTTTTCTACTAACTGGCACAGTGGGTGGTCTGATCTACTTATCTATCCATGGCCATGCTAGTTGCCAGTTTCAGCAAATGGCTAAAACTGTAGACATAGTAGCTGATGTGACAGTAACATCTGGAAGCAAGGAGGTAAACAATACTTTAAAGATGTACAATATGACTTCACAATCTCAGTATTTCACACTAAAACTAAGCACAGATTAAGTTACATGTTGTAACAACTGTTTAGAGTGCAAATGCTTCTGAAACTTTATTCTAAGTGAAGTATTACTTTTGTCAGAAAGAAGAACACATCAGTTATGACCAGAACTCAAGAGTTGCATACTACAAGGGAGCTGATGGCTCTTTCGAAGTTGATGACTTTAGCAAGGTAAGTCTTACGTTAGGGAGAAGCATTCTAATCAAATATGAAATGTTCTAAATGAAAAAAATAAAGTAGTTTAAACAAAAATACACAAAACTTGTTAAAAAATGTGTGATAATCTGATCAAAGATTTTTGATGTAATGAAAGAATTGATTTAGAAACAAAATATATCCTTTTATGACATGTGCCTTGTGTTAATCAATTCTTTTAATGGTTTACAGCTTTACCTTATGATTTACAAAATCAAAACATGCTTGCGCTTAATATGATAGCAATTTATTTTTATAGTGTCAGTTCCCAAAGCACTAAAGGTGGTAATCTCCAACATTTAAAATGACATTCAATAAAAGAAACCTAGACCCTTGATGGAATCTCATACAGGCATACATTTTAATTGTTGTATTGTCTTTAGCTTGAATTCTAAGTTCTGCAATACTTGTGTGTGTGCGTGTCTGAAAATACATGAAAATACATGAAAGGTTATGGGAAAAGTACAAAAATAATGGTATCTTTTAAATATGTTAGTACATGTAATTATTGTAATTATTATTATTATTGTTATTATTGGAACTAGTGCACTCGCCAGTCCTGTGCACTGTAAAAGATCAGCGTGAGTCAGTATATGACTCGTGTAGCCAGTATATGACTCGTGTAGTCAGTATATGACTCGTGTAGTCAGTATATGACTGGTGTAGTCAGTATATGACTCGTGTAGTCAGTATATGACTGGTGTAGTCAGTATATGACTCGTGTAGTCAGTGTATGACTCGTGTAGTCAGTATATAACTCGTGTAGTCAGTATATGACTCGTGGTCAGTATATGACTCGTGTAGTCAGTATATGACTCGTGTAGTCAGTATATAACTCGTGTAGTCAGTATATGACTCGTGTAGTCAGTATATGACTCGTGTAGTCAGTATATGACTCGTGTAGTTAGTATATGACTCACGTAGTCAGTATATGACTCGTGTAGTCAGTATACGACTCGTGTAGTCAGTATATGACTCACGTAGTCAGTATATGACTCGTGTAGTCAGTATATGACTCATGTAGTCAGTATATAACTCATGACGATCACATGAAGCAGTAAGGTAATCGAGTAATAGTCGCATGCCTATGAATCTGGAGCCCCTGGCTCAATCTTCGTGCAAGCGAATTTTTTTCTCTAATGCTTTTAGTGAGTCTTCGGACAGATGAACGTTTAGACATTATTATAGTAAATACTAGTGTCAAGGAAATCCTGTGTAATAGCTGTAAGTACAATTATTCAGTGGAACAAAAACATAGTCGAGTAGTGCGGAGGGTGGCGCACTTAGCTTGAGAACTAAACATCTTGGTTTTATTTTTAAGGGAGGCATTCTTTTTCGTAAAGTTCTTAGCGTGGCTTTGGACAAACAGAGAGACAGACACAATTTGTGTTATAGTAAAGATCGTTAGTCTTAGTTTTGTCAAAAGACTGTGTGACAAGGTAAGCGCTTTTTTTAAAGTTGTTAATACTGTGTATTTAACCAAGTAATGAAATCACTATCCAGCTTTAAGTAGAAAAAATAATAAAAAATGTTAGGTATAAAAAGTTTATAGTGTATAATGAATGTAGATTAATGGTATATAACTTATTTATTAATGTAATTAAATTAATAATTAGTTATAATTAAATTATAATTATTAATAATTAAATTAATAATTTATTTATTAATTAGTAACTTATTAGCAATGTAGTTTGCTAATCAATAGGTGGCCAGCTTTAATACAATAACAGCAGTAAACAATACGTAGGACAAGGGCTATATACTAGACTGACTTCTCATACTTGAGTCTTTCAACACGCTCTAAGTATTGAGTCTCTTTTACAGGGAATTCATATCATCAGGGCACCACGAAACAAGGTCTGTTACGTGATTCCTGTACTATACTAGACTGACTTCTCATACACCATGTTTCCATGGTGCGCAGTACTGCGAAGCAGCCCCTTCCGAAGTCGAGGGGATTGTACGTTTCCATGCTGCGCAGTGGTTTTCAGCAAATTAGCAGAGAAGAGAAATTGTATAAATCGAATCGCCTGATGGAGAAATAGAATCGATCACGGATACCGCATGCCAGAAACGGTCTTTTTATGCTTCTGTCGTCATTATACTTTTATTTACAATACACATTCACGAGGTTTTACAAACCTAAACACAAATTTTACAAAGCAATATATTTTTAACAAGTATTTTTAAGTAATATATTATTTAAAAGTTAATTTAGGACTTGTCACCTTTTTTTTCGAAAAGTGTTGGCATCGATATCAAAGTCTAGGAGAGTAATCACCTCATCATCCTCATGGGTGCAGACCATAATTAAATTTAGGTGAAAGAAGATCGGAAAAATAGAAGAAAACAATATTAGCGGGATAACCTTTGTACTAGTTTATGGCCCTCGAAAAATCCATCTCCACGGCATGAGAGCTATGCGCAGCCACTGCGCAATCGCTGTTTCCTTGATGCAAATTTGCACTGGCTTTGCACTGATAAGTGCGCAGTGATTTCAGTGCGAAGACGCCGTTTCCATGATTCGGAGAGAGCGCAACTCCGAAGCACTGCGCATCATGGAAACGTAGTGATACTTGAGTCTTTCAACAAGTATTAAGTATTCAGTCTCTTTTACAGGGAATTCATATCATCAGGGCACCAGGAAACAAGGTTTGTTACGTGATTCCTGTAGGAGCCAATTCAAACTCTTTTCAAGGGTTTGAATCTTTTCTCCATAATTCCAACCACGGAGCGGTTCAGGTTAATGGCTCAGTAGAAACTGATGTTGAAATTTTACCGGGAAAGATTGAGGACACCAGTTTCATACCTGATGGAGCTCATGAAGAGTGTACCAATGGCTACCGGTGGATGGTCATAACAAGTTCTGCATCAGATGGTAAGTACCTTGCGTTCGTGCCTTTTGGGCAGTGGCTAGTCTGGCCCGCATAATATATTCAACCTGATATTGCAGTGTTGCCTCATTCAGTACTTTTTTTAAGTACTTAACCCGGCACGACCTTTTCATAATTGATCTTTTTTTCATGGCATTTTTTTTCTTTTTTTTTCATAAATTTTTTTTACAGTTTAGACACTTCCAATAAAAACACTTCCATGTACATCCTAGGGCCTAGATTTTTGAATAATTAAAATCATGATTCTTGCTTTTCCATTCTATGGTAGACCGTTATTAAGTTTGTATCACTATTTATGAGTTATTCATGTTGCAGAAAATGGCAGACTAAAAAGACAAGCTGAAAAAGAAGAAGATGAACTTGAATGCACATACTGCTTTGTCTATTACGTAGTAGACGATGGCTTATACGAAGCCTGTTTCAGCATCACCGGGTTTGAGTTTTGTCATATTCTCTATCGAGAAGGTGAACGACCCGACTGGCTAGTTGAACTTCTAGATGAATCCTAACTATCAGCATGTCATCTAAGAATAGTCGATTATCAAACCTTAACGGCTATTTGATTTACTTTGTGAGAAGATACCATATTATTTTGCTAACACTAACCAGCATCTACTATGCATCAAAATACACATTTACTCTTTTTAGCTCTTATTTTCTTTTTATGATCAACTTTTATTTTAGTTTGTGATAATATGCTCGAGTTCATTGTAAGACAAACATAACTGCTTCACAATGTAATATGAAAAATTTAATCATGATGCAATGATCAGAGCTGCTTGATAACTGCTTGATATTTTGAATAAATAGTTATTTCTTGAAATATATTGTTTATTGGTAGAGGCTAAGCATTACTGCTAACAAAAACTGTGAAGCAAATCGGTCAACACACACAGCCTTAGATGTTATCAGATACAGTAGGAGTTGCCTGTGTATTATCATTTGCTGTAACACCCGACTATTTTTTATTAGATGCTAGATGAATGCCTGGTGTTGCACAGGTAATAAAAGAAGTTTTTGCTCAGAAAATTTATTTTTCTGTGCCTCATATACAACATTTACCATTCCAATTTTTAAATAAAAGTGTTTGGTTTATTTCTGTACACTGTTTGTTCTGTGTAATTCACACTGTACCGGCAGAAGTGCCTAATACAAATCTATATTAATTGCAATAGTTTTCCTGCCCATTTGAGCTGAAGCATTTTTCTTCACATGTCATGCATTTTTTGTCTTCATGAAATCTGTAGTGTTAAGCGTGAAGCCATGAAATATTGGCATGATGAAATAAGTATATGCCCATACTGTTCATACATCATAATTTATTTCATAGTACATGTATAGCCTATTGGACAGCATAGCATATTTAACAAATGCCTGTCTGCAGAATTGGAGGCATTGAATTCAAATCCAGTGTGCATTGTATTTTTTTATTTTAAAAACCTTATCGCCATAATTGAACACTTGAACACGCAGACAAACAGACAAACAGAATACAAACAAACATGAAGATTTATGTATATAATATACTGTAACACTTGACTATATCTCATCATATACTGTAACACTTGACTATATCTTATCATATACTGACTGTAACACTTGACCATATCTCTTCATATACTACAACACTTGATTATGTCTTATCAGACAGGCATTATTGTGGTGCACCGGCTTTTTGCAGTAGCACTGCTCATGGTAAAATTATGATGCGATCATGTTCTTGTGTCTATGTCTATGTTCTATGTCTAGTTGAACTCAAGTACCATTGTCAACTTGCTGAATCAGCAAATTGCCATTCATGACCACTGATCACCATTTCTTGCTCAAAAGCAAAGAATAAATCAGGGTATTAATAATGAAGGAATACTAAAGAATTATAACAAATAATAATAAATAAGAAAGAATAATAAGGGTGTAACTAGAAAATATTTTAATCCTCAGACCTTAATGCAGACCAAATATATTCACCTTATAATAAACCCTGCTACATGATTGTACCTTGTAGAGTTGTGAACACGACTGTACAAGCATCTACATTGACATCTACATGTACATACATGTTCATGCATAGGCATTGACATGTACATGTACATTGGCGTGTACATATTTATACATGTACATGTGTATATATGTACATTCATGAACATACATGTCCATGTATGTCTTACATTGACATGTACATGTGTCATACAATGTCATGTACATACAGTAGTGTAAATGACTGTATAACCATGTACATTTACATGTACATATACATATGTGTACTTGTACAAATACGTGCATATACATATACATATATGTGCATTTACATGTATGTACAGGTACATGTCGATGTACAATTTACCTGTACAAGTATATGGGCATGTACATGTGCATCTACATGCACATGTATGTACATTTACATGTGTGTACAAGTACATGTCAGTATACAATGTACATGTACACATTTACATTGACATGTACATGTGTTTCTCCTTTTGTTAAGGGAGTGCACATCTGGAGTTTAAAAGTACATCAAGTATGTAGCCTCACAGAGTCGAGCACTTAAAAGCGCTTTTACTGAACATTCTGTTGCATATCAGTGCAACTATCATCAATAATATAAAACCAAAATATGCTTCAAAAATTATAAGGCTTGCAAAAATCACAGCGATGCCAAAATGCTATAAACACATAAAATTTCATGTTGGAATATGCCATCTGTAAGATTATGGTGAACTCAATAACAGATTGGCACAAGCCACTCGGTTTGGCAATAAAGAAAAAACCTTTCATAAGCCCTCCTGCAGTTAGCCTCCAATTGTCTTGCCTCAAACAGAAGCATCACTATTGTGACTCTGCACGTGAGAACTGAGAAGGGGTTTTCTATGCAGTTCTCTAGTTTAAAAAGAAAGTTTGTTAGCAGTTCAGTGCCATTTTCATTCATAATTATGATTAAATGGCCAAATCACCAGCAGCTGAAAGCTGTTATCAGAAGAGGTTCCAATCAAATTAGCAGAAATAGATAAGAGGTTGAAGTTCTGTAAAATTTCCTAATCAAGGGGGTGGCTCAGAGCTTTGCAAAGTTTCGGTTGGTAGGTTTAACTTACCAGATGGCTCCCAGCTACGTTTTTTGAGGTAAAGTGTATGTGAGTTGATCAACTAGACATGCATTTGAAACTAGACATAAGTAAGACTATGCACTGGTAAAATGGTACATTACTCATAGACATCTATATCAAACAGAAGATAGACATCTATATCAAACAGAAGATAGACATCTATATCAAACAGAAGATAAGCCGCTTAGCGTCATTTATCAAACTCCGTATGCATTAGTGCTACATTTTTTTTAGTACTGACAACCGCTGAAATGGTTCTCTAAGAGATATCTCAATTTTTAATTTTCTAAAACAGATTATAAAAGCGCTACTTAAAATGAATTATTATCGTCTATGTAAGAGCTTGCTGGCTTTTGGCATGAGGAACTTTTGGCTGTTCTGCCAATTCAGCATCACCTTTATCTCTATCGTCTTTGTCACCCGCCGGCGTGACTCTACTGTCCACAACAGCAGCCACTTGTTCATCCGTATTTTTGACAAAGATGCATCTTCACTTATTGTGGCTTCAGGCTCAACCTCCTGTACAAAGCTTGATTCACCTTCATCAGCCAAAAAAGTGAGCTTGCTTGCAATGGGGTTAACGTTCTCGGATTGACCATTTTCAGAAAAAGGTTCCTTTCGTAGGCTTTCACCATGAAGAATTTCTGGCTGTACTTGGATTTTAATATCATGTTTGTTTGCATCACTCTCTTCACCAGCAGGAATGGCTTCACTTTCCAGAACAGCAGCAACTTGTTCCTTCACCTTCTTAACAAAGGAAGAGAAAAAAAGTGGCTTTAAAACTTAATGTTAAAGTTTTTTGTTAGGGAAGATGAACCAACATAAAAAACATCAAGATCAAGTAACCAGTTGCAGTCACAAGCTTTTTAGAGAAAGTGTTATTCAGTACACATATAATTACATAACATAATAACAGCATCATTTTTGCTGACGACATAAACTTGTTCTTTGAAACTAAATCACTTGATGAAGACATTTTCATTATAAATAAAAAGTTGATTATTGCCAAAGGTTGGTGTTCTATAAAAAAACTCACATTAAATGTTGAAAAGACCTAATTTGTCATAATTAAGAATCCCCAAAATAGAAATACTTTTCAGAGAATAGTTTTACTAAATACCGTTAATAAAAATCCATGCTGAATATATCAAACTTTTGGGTGTAATTGTTGATTAAATTTCAATCTAATTTCTACATTAAATTGTTACTCTAACATTGCAAAACTATGGTATGAGCTTGCACTTATCTTAAGACGGATATATCTCGCTTTTTCTTGCTTTCCCAAAATGTATTAATTCATCTTTATAACTGTCTGAGAAATAGTAAACTATTTTAGCATTTGGTTGCTTGGGAAACACGTCAACGACTTATCTTAACACAATTATTGTTATAAAAAAAACGTATTTTAAGCCGCACTTGCGAAGAAAAAAATGCCGTGCGTATAGCGTTATATCTATTACGTATAACTTTCATGAAATTGTAGTTCGTCCTAATAGAGCGTTAAATGTGTCGACAAAAAAGCGAATAGGATAGCTGGGCAATTGTTTATAAATACAAAGGCGATTGATTGGTGCAGGTGTTACAGCGTCGGTCTACCAGTCTTAATTTCACGACTTGGAGTATCCTCAAAAATTATCTTTATCCTAACCTTGACCCCTGGATAGTGATAGATGACAAACAGGTAGAACTGCTTTTTATAGTAAAAATATTTTGTTGTTTGCCTTATTGTAGACATACAAAATATTTGTTATTAGCTTTACTTTGCAGAATAGACTTTGCTGTTTAGAAAAATAAGCAAATCGCTGTAAATGAATGTCGAAACTGTGCAGTCTCTGTCAAATTGTTGTAAACTTACCCCAATCATAGTCAACCATTGAGATTGATCATAAAAAGCAAAAAAGTTGTTGATGCAAATCAATAATTCTACATTGACAGTACAGCCTACAAATTAAAAGATTTAAGTAAAGTTTTTCCCTTTTGTATGGCCAAAGGGGTGAGTTTGGAAAGATCTTGGAACGAATTAGGCATTTTACATGTATTTTACAGTTCTTATAACGTAAATTCCTTATAACGTAAACGTTCCTGGAATGAATTATTTACGTTATAGAAGTGTCTACTGTATATCATATATTGTTACATATTATATTGCTATATATAAATGACTTGTTTAGATATTACATGCTTTAGAAATTAAAATTGAGATATCTCCTAGAGACCCTTTTCAGCGGTTGGCAGTACTAGAAAAAATGGAGCACTAATGCATACAGATTTTGATAAATGACACAAAGCAGCTTATCTTCTGTTTGATGTAGATGTCAATTTTCTGTTTGATATAGATGTCTATGAGTTATTTATTTTCAACAGAATTTTGTATCAAGTTTTATGAAAACCTTTTGATGTTTTATTCCAAAATGTTTAAAGAAAGACATAAGAAAGCTACTTTTGCTTAAAATTGTACTGTTTAATTGTTTCAGGTCACTTTGTAATTTCAATAATATTTAGTTTAATTATTGTTAGCTTGTTGGTACTCTTCAAAAGTTTACAGATCACAACAAAATTTAATTATAAGATAATTCAAAATCGATCAATCTTTTTCTTTGCTTTCCAAAATTGGCAGGTCTACTTTGGTGTATTGTTGCTTCTTTAAAAATGGTCGCAGCACCCGTAAGTTGAGCAAGACATACTTGCAACAACTAGCTGGCAAGAAAAGGGGATTTGTAGAGAGTGGCTAAAAAAGAAATCATCCATTAATCATCCATCCAAAGAAATCATGTGTGTGTGTGTGTGTGTGGTGTGGCGTGTGGCGCGTGGCATTTGGCGTGTGTGGCGTGTGTGGCGTGTGTGGCGTGTGTGGGGTGTGTGGTGTGTGTGGTGTATGTGGCGTGTGTGGCGTGTGTGGGTTGTTGCGTGTGGCGTGTGTGGCGTGTGTGGCGTGTGTGGCGTGTGGCATGTGGCGTGGTGTGTGTTGTTTGTTGTGTGTGGTGTGTGGTGTGTTGTGTGTGATGTGTGTGTGTGTGTGGTGTGTGTGTGTGTCATGTGGCGTGTGGCGTTTGGTGTGTAGTGTGTGGTGTGGGGTGTATGGTGTGTGGCGTGTAGCGTGTCACGTGTGGCGTGATGTGTGGTGTGGGGTGTGTGGTGTGTGGCCTGTAGTGTGTCGCGTGTGGTGTGTGTGTGTGTGTGTGTGTCTGTCTGTCTGTATGTGTGTGCGTTTGTGCGGGTGTGTGTGTGTGTATGCTAAAATCTAATATGGTACCTGGTTTTATCAACGTGTTTATGCTAAAATCTGACACAGTACCTGGTTTTACCAACATGTGTATGCTCGAATCTGATACAGTATCTAGTTTTTCCAGCACGTTCTTTGTGCCATTTTCAGCAATATGTGACTGATACAAAAACTAGGCTCACCCTATCGATGACCCATGGTAATAAAGAATTCTAGCCTGTATTGGAGAGCCTTTGTTGAGAATTAATCAATAGGTTATCATAGACTAACCTAAAAAAATTGAAATACTTCTAAAGGTTTCTGGCTACAGTTTTTGGTAATACAACTGCCCACCTTCACTGTCAACCAACCTTACCCAACTTGTTTATCTTGTATCTCGTAGGACCCAATCTAGGCAGAAACTCGTGCATATCTAAGATTGTAAAGATGTGCATTTGAAATTGGAATGCATCACATTCACTCCAACCACACATTCCCTATGAGTATAAAAAAGCACCTTTAAGTTCCTTGTTCAGTTAGAAATCATCAATCAAAGGGTATTAAATAGATGAACTTAGCACATGTTTTGGCACACGCTATGTTAATCCGTAAACAAGTACTTAGTATGATTTATTACTAAGAAGGAATTTGTAGCTAACATATTCTCTTGACACTTTGTCATCATAACCTTGGGCAGGCCAGATGCTTTACTTTGTTGTCAATGTTCAGGCCAGGTGCTTCGAGCAATAGCCAACCGCAGCTTTGAGGAAAATATTCGAGCAAAAGTATGTTAATGTTCTGGCAAGGGTTTAACTACCTCTATAGCAGTTTCTATAGAGTATTCAAGTGTCAATGGGTAAAGCAGACAAAGCACTTGATTTCTTTATAAGGCTACTCCTGGTCAACTGTTCAAATCTAGAAGTCTAGTTCATGTTGGTTGTCAATCACACGTAAATGTAAAACTGCACATTTTTGTGTTTACAAAATTATAGAGAGTTCAAATTGTTTTTGAACCAATTCTTAGATTAATTCTTGGTAAACCCTACATTTACTGGTTTAAAGATGTTGCTATAGCAATAAAAGATCTTTGCAAATATTATTTTTGACTAAAAGCAGGTCTAAACTCTGCAATAGCAGTAAGCTAGAATGCCTGACCTGTAACAATATACTGAGGTTCAATTCTCAGAAGAGCTACAGATGGTGAGAAGAGGAACACTTAGCCTTAAATTGTTGTCTAGGTCAAATCAACGATGCATATTATTCAGCATTCCAAAAGATATTTGCTTACCGAATAAATTTGACTTCAAAATAGAGCCAAAATATTTATTATGTATTGCCTCACTAACATTTGAAATTTAAAAAACATTTTATCAAAACTTTACAACCCTGTGCCGACTTACTAAATAATTGAGTGAGCCATGAAACAAAGTTATTTTTTTACAACTGATTTCACCATGAACAGCTTAATCTGCTAGTGGCATTTTAGACGTATTGGACACTAGCGGTTAGCCCCGTGACGCCTTGTGATGCCTAGATTTCTTGCATTTCCAATCAGTTAGCCAGCAAGTCAGCGTTTAAAAGACTAATTCTCAGGAACCAAACAGAGTTTTGAAACCAAATATTTCCAGCGACCTGGTGGAAAGCATGAAGTATATGCAAGTAAAGTTTGAATGAAATCGGTAGAACAATGGAAAAAACGCGTTGCATTCACGCGAACTAACGGATACACGCCGTGACAATGTGGTATTTATTAATCTAAATATCCCTCTCAAACATTTCTTAGATAAAAAATACTAAACCTATATGTGAATGGCATGTTGCCAAACATACAGTTTGTGGAGTAAGTTTTAAACAATGAAAGTAGATTTACCCTATTTTTAGAATGTTTCAAATGCTTACATGTTTCCGCTAGCCAAGTATTGCAATAGTCATCATAGAGTGACAGAAGGGAGAAAAAAATAATTGACAAAAGAATGAATAATGATTTTTGACCACATTCCTTGGATGATTGCTGGTACACTTCCCACTATATATCAGTGTGTACGACAACAAGACATACATGAAACCATGACTGCTCTTATCTCAAATATCTTTAAATTAATATTTTGGTTATTTTTAAAAGACATGCTTGTTAGGCATGCACACCTTACTATAATTTTTACTATAATAAAAGCAGTGACCGTCTATATGTCTGTCATTCTGACTGTAGCCACGCTAATAGGTAAGGAAAAAGTATTACTTTCAACGAGATTTGAACTTGCAACTTTTGGCTTGGAGAACAGTCACTTAACCATCTGTATCAATAAACTACCTTTCGCATTTCAGAATAATTGTACAACTAGTTATTACACTTGAGGATTTCTCAGAGTATGCCAGACTGCCTGGGTACAAGTCTGTCCGGAGCCAAAATAAGAATTTAGGAAAAATATCGACACTTTCTGATCAAATAAACTAAAATGTTGTGCAAGTTCATGTCTAGCACCTGCAGACACCTGCAGACACCTGCAGACACCTGCAGACAGTACTTCTGCATGCAAAATAGATTTTGAAGGAAGGTCATCATTTATTCATACGCATCACTAGTAGGTAAAAGTGCAGTAAAATGTTGTTTATTCTCTACATCTGTCAATTTGTAGATATTTCATAAACTATTGTTGAAGTTGATTTTAAGCCTTTTTAGTGATTGCATATGTATAGAAACTGAAATATTTTAGGAAGCACAGCAACGGTCACCTAGGTTACAAAAATTTATATAATTATACTACCCAAATAAATGTTTTCAAAATAATCCAATTTTTCCCACAAATATTTTTTCCTTTGGCAAAATATAGATTAATTAGCTTTGCACATGCCTCAAACTGTTATGTTAAGAGTTTCATAATTATTAGTGTACCACTGTGTTGAGATTATAGGTCACGTTATTTCTGTGACCTAGTTTTTGCCGATAAAAGCTTTTATTTAATAGTCATATCTTGCTTAAGGCAAATTGGCTTCCCGTAGTTTTTGCATCACAAGACTAATTAAAAACCTTAATCTTTTTTTTATTGGCTGTGCGCCCTGTTTGCAGACTGAGTTCTAAAGTCTGTTGTGTGCCTTTAGTAAGGGTACTACGATTACAGCTTCATAGACCATTTCCCAACAAAGCAATAAAAACCGAGGCAGTAGGGGGGCAAGTTACGCCCCATAGGCTGGTAGATTGTGGATGCAAGAACTAAGGTGAAGCCACCATCAATGTTAGACAGAAAAATAGCTTAGCTCTTTAATTCAGATACTGAGGACAAAAGCTTTGAGGGTTTTGTGCATGAAAGTAAATATTTTATCCAATAAAGTTAACCGAGATCACTATTTTGCTTTTTTGTTGTTTTTTAAAGATAGTTCGAATGTGTTTTATTATATAGAATGCCTTATATAGTAATAAAATACCGAAACAGACCACAGAATCGAGACTGCGACCTACAATATGGTAAGCCTAACCATCTGGAAAATACAGTTTGTTAAAATGCAGGTGGTATAAAAGGTCATCATTAGCTAGTTTTTAAAAAGGATGCTAGTGTTAACTATAAGAAGGCACCAAGCTCATAATATGAAGAAAAAGACTTCACAGCTTAGCATCTATTGCAAAAGACGGTAAGAGAGTCATATTGTGTTACTAAAAGTTGGTTTAAAAAGTTTAAAAGCTTTAAAAAGTTTTAAAAAAAACATAGTACTGTAATTGTCAAACCAAACATTGTGGCAGTTTAAATTCTACTTCTGTGTTTAAATGCAAGTTATTATCATTGTGTTTTAAAACATATTCCAAAAATTAGTGTTTACAGCTGACTCATATTTTGTTATTCCATAGAGAATAGTACTCTGGCAGTCTGATGGGCCATGGGAAGTGGTCAAGGGTAATAGCTATATGCACAGTTAATCTCAAGTAACAAGTGTGCTGATAAACCACAGATAATAACTTTATCTGCAGAGTCATTCATCAGTAGCTGACAGCTGTCGATTGGTGCAGTTGTTAAAGTGTCAATCTACCAAGTTGAAAAGTGTCAGTTCAAACCCTATTCACTGAAGTCTTTTTGTCCCAACCTCTAAAAGTGGCTTTGAACGGATGAACACTGATCTTATAATAGTAAAAATAGTACCCTGGCAGTTCAGTGTGCCGTGAGTGATTGGCATGTGTTACGGTAAAATCATCGAATCAGTGTTTACAGAATTATTTTGATATGGCAGAGGTTAGGATGTCGGTTTACCAAGCTAGAAGTCATGAGTTCGAATCCCATATGATGAAATCTTTTTTCATTAATTCTATCTATGGGTTTAGACAGACGAACACGGTTTTTGTCATAGTAAAAACTACTTGAATGTCTGGCATTGAACGTGTAATAAAGTAATTATTCAATTCATTTTAGTAACTCGGGTTAGCTAGTAGTTTAAACTAGAAATGAGTAGAATCCGTAAAGCCAAATGGATATGCTATGACGATACGTCATGACATTACTCATTAAATATATTAGTACTTTGCAAGCGCTGCATAAATATGCACACAGCTAAGAACTAGCATCACTTATTTGGATGCATAGTGTATAGGGTAATACAGTTGGCTGGAAAACTTGAGGTTCTGAGTTCAAATCTAGTGCCAGGCAAAGTTTTCGTTCCTAAAACTATACCACTATAACTGGAAATCGAGACGCCAAACACTGAAATTTATATGTAAATAGATTACAGTGAAGTAATTTCTAGTTACTGCTGAGGATGGAGAGATCAGTCTATTTCTGGCATATTATTATAAGTTTTTGTATTCAAAAGCACAAGCATCAAGCTATAAAATTTGTTTTACATGAAATGGCTTAATTCAATTTCAAGCTTTATTCAATTCATGTACTGGAGGACTATACCAATTTATCAATTAAGTCAAAGACAGGCCTTTTATATACTAGTAGAGTATTATAATATAATATAGTATTATAGTATTATATTATAGTCGGCTGATTTGAAAAAAAAGAATGCAAAATACAACTAAGAGACAGCAGATAGTTAAGTGTTACACATTGAATAACATTAAAAACTAGAGATTAGGCAAAAATGAACAGTCACCCCTTGTTTTATATCCATATTCTAGATTAATGCACACGTAATAAAAAAGTTTTTTATAAAAAAATTGTTTTCAATCAACATACACAACATCTACCATTTTATTTTCTTAAATTAACGTTTTGTTCATTTTTGTGTACTGTGTGTTTATTTCTGTGTAATTCATACTGTACCGGCGATAGTGCCTGCAGCTCTCTACTGATTGCAATAGTCTTGCCACCCATCTGAGTTTAGGTATTTTTCTTCTGGCCAACAGATTTAGCATAATTTTAGCTGAAGTGTTTAGCATGAAGCTATGAAACATTGGCATGTGTAATGAGTATATGCAGAGTGTTACAGTAGTGCGTGTATTGGATACCTGTCTGCAGAACTGAAGGTACCGGGTCCAAATACAGTCACAGCCAATTTTTCATTTCTAAAACTCTGTCACTATAACTGGACACATGAACAGAAAGACTAACAAAATCAACAAAAGGTCACCAAAAGGTCAACAAAAGACCAATAAAATGTCAACGAAAGGTCAAAAATAGATTAACAAAAGGTCAACAAAAAAGTCAACGACAACCAACAAACGCCAAGATTTATATATATGGCCGTATGTGGTGTGATTATATCTGCACAGATTGCTAGCTTCAACATCTAAAATTTAAAATATTCAGAATGTAACCTTTATAATCAATAAAAGCAAAATTTTAAAGCTGTTTGGTTTACATATTAAATCAGGGCAGAATGAGGATTAATTTGATATATAGTTTGTAATTATTGACTAAACTCCCAAGGATAATTTTAGTTTTTCATCAAAGGGTTCAGTTTATTTTGCATACCGCTGTACTTTGGTTTATTGGCTATGCCAAATACTGAATCCACAAACTGAAATTAATCGAAAATTTTTAAAAATCAATAGCATTACTAGCAGATGCTTGGCTGCTAATAAATTAAATTGATGGCTAGCTCAAAGACTTGATCAAAAGTCTGTTATGTTTTCATCTAAATCTATTGCTTGTTTAGCAGACTAAGTACAGGCTCTTGCTTCTTCTACATAGACAACTGAGAGACAGATTAATATTTATAGCGCTAAGCTTAAGTTTTGGATCAAATGATTTTAACTTTCACAAATTTATGGTTTTCAAGGCACAAAAATAGGCTTTTACATAAATTATTTTTGTGTTTTGCACAACGTCTTCATTTACGTCATCACATTCATTTGGCAAACAAACTGGTATAGTCTTTGTACATCCTTAACCAAGTGTCAATTTACCAACCTCTGCAGAAGCCTTTGCAAAGGTTCAAAAAGCTTCTGCAATAAAGAAGTCGTGTGAGATGCAAAAATAATTAGGTAAAAATAAAAGCTTATTGTAAAAGCTTTGCAGAGTTTCTTTGAGCCTCTGCATTCAAAGCAAATGGAGTAGAAAGATAGCAAATTAGGTTTGCAGTGAGTTTTGTTCAAATGTCTGCAAAAAACCTGCATTGATTTGATTTGAGTTGGGTTAAGAAAGGCCAGATTGATTAGACTACATGTGAATTGAGTTAAGTCAGATTGAGTTGATTTAAGTTGAACGAAGTTAAGTAAGACTACTTTGAACAAAGTTAAGTAAGACTACGTTGAACGAAGTTAAGTAAGACTGTGTTGAGTTGATGAATTGATGAGTTGATGAATCGATGAGTTGATGAGTCGATGAGTCGATGAGTCGGTGAGTCGATGAGTCGATGAGTCGATGAGTCGACGAGTCGTTGAGTCGACGAGTCAACGAGTCGACGAGTCGTTGAGTCGTTGAGTCGTTGAGTCGACGAGTCGATGAGTTGATGAGTTGACGAGTTGATGAGTTGACGAGTTGACGAGTTGACGAGTTGACGGGTTGACGAGTTGATGAGTTGATGAATGCTCACATGTTTGTCAAATTAGTTTTGTCAGCAATCAAAAAGATCCAATGCTAAGATTTGCTAAATTCAGAAGCAGGCATCTATCTTCCTCCTGGCTGAGTATAATACTAAAATTTGCTGCATTAGAGTTGTGGACACATAAATATCTTCAATTGTTTCTGCTGTCCCTCGTTGGGATTTCTTCTAAGCATAAAATAATAACAACTTTAAGTTTCAGACAGTTATTTAGCTTTACATAGAACAGAAAAACTTGAATCTATATTTTGCAAATAGGTTTATGGATCCACCAGGACTACTAACCATCAAAAATGTACTTTTTTAACTTCTATATTAGATTTGTATCTCCTTCTTGGTCGGTGATTGACGTTGTTAAAAACTATCATACATGTATCTATGTATATCTTTATATATCTTTAAAATGACAATAGATTACTGTTCAGGGCACAAACTGAACTGAAAAAATGTCATAGATTAAATGATCAGTGTAAATACAACTAGAAAAATATTTACGGAAACTAGATAGCCTACACTCAGTTACATAAAATTTAAAAGATTGATTTTGTTAATAGAACTTTTATTGCTCATCGGAGCCCACAATATTGGATTGATTGTGCCAAAAGGAGTTATAATATCCAACTGCCAATTTTGCCACATCGTTTTCATGACTTCTGAAGTTAACACTTTGATGTATATTAATGCTATGAGTGAGATGTCAAAAAGTAGATTAAACATTGATTTTGTAAAAAATCAAAAAGCAATGATCAAGCACTACAAATTTAGATTTGCTGAGATCAATCTGTCAGAGGATTCACCAATTTTTTAAGAACAGACGTTAAAGGAGAATTAATGCTATCTTTTTGACAAGGTTATACTGTACCAGTACTTTCGGCAGTCCCCTGCGCCGTGAGAGATTGCCTTGAGTAATCAGTACGTGAATAATTATTCTGTAAAGCTGCGATGATAGCGGTCAAGTAGTGTGGTGATTAGTGCATCAGTTAGTAGAAAAGAGTGTTAGAGTTCAATCCCTATGCGAGAAAACTTTTTTCTAATGCTAATAACGTAGATTCGGACAGACGAGCGGATGGACGAACACTGCTCTTATTATAGTGAAGATTGTACAAAGAACATTAACAAAACAACTGTGAAAAACTGGTCTACTTTCTCTAAAATATGCATACAGAACAAGAGATTGTTTTTCTAAGTTTCCTGATTCTAGCAATACTTTCCAATCTTTGTTGTTTTTATTGGGGTCTTTAACCGAATTTATCTATAAAACCAGCATAATCCTATGAGCCTTGACAAATTACAAATTGATTCTTGGGACAATATCCAAATAACATGGTAACAGTGACCATGGTGACACATTTAGCAAGGTGCTGGAGAAGGTTCCAGAAGGTTGTAATTGATCGATAAATCCCAAGAGGTATAAATTGGATTACTGGTTTGTCAGTTTATACACAATAACTAATAATATCAACAGTTCAAATTACTAAGACAGAGATGGATATATTTTAGAAATTTAGGGTAGATGCGCTATGGTATAGATAGAATGAATTAATGTTTTTATTGTGAAGAATAGTTGATACACATCGACCAATCACAGCACAAAATACTTGAACATGTTGCCTTAATTCAAACTCGATCCTTTCTGCATTTTTACAGGTTTCAAAATCCTGCTAAACTATGACCAGAAAATTTGGGCTTATCCTCCCACATATATGACAAACATTATTTGTTATTCCATGACACCAACATCTACTACATTACGCTTCAGTTTATGAACTTTCTGTTACTACAACCTTCAATTCACTATCTAAGCTCATCTGCAATACTATTAGATTACTAACTTTTAAAACACTTTTGTTCAACTAACCCAAAAAATCCTGGTTTCTGGCTTCTCATTTTTGTTTTTGACATATAACAAAAAACTCATTTTATTGATGACTTACTAAAGCCAATAGTAAACCATACATGAATACATAAACATTTCATACTATATTAATGTATATTTTATTAACTGCAGATGTGGTTATTGTTGTACTTGATAGCAAAAATATTTTGTTATAACTAGAAAAATTTGTTCAAGGGTGGATATTCTATAGCAGTACTGGTTACACCTATTGTTCATTTTATATCACCAGTGGTAATCTAACCATATCCTTATAGTTAGACTTCCTGTTCATATTTAATGTTTATTATTGTTTGTGTACATTGGCTAGACATTGTTTCTAATTTGTAGCTTCTACAGAAATTTTTTATGCAGTAAAATAATATAACTCAAATATCTAAAACTTACCTATTAATACATAACAGCCAAATACCTAAATTCAAAACAGGCTCTAAGCTAACACCATCGTCTTGGCTTGAAGATAAACTTACGCAAAGTATTAATATTTTTTAACATTTTCAGTTGTTGTTGATAGTTTAGCTTATCTCGCTGCCGGAATGTTTCAAGATTAAAATTGACAAAACTTAATCGCAATAAAACGCTCAGAAGAAAAATTCCTGCGAAATGATGTCACTAGTTGTTATCGTTGCTTCACTTGATATCAGCTATTATGTTCAAGTTGCAGCATTACAAGTCTGTATTCTGTCAGTCTCTTGCAACTATAGATGTCATAATCACACTTTCATTTGATCTGAGCGTTTTAACTATTTTATTCGATAATTTTGTCATTTCAACTTCGAAACATCTTGACATTCAGATAACCTCAAACATTATAAACAATCACAAATGATAAAAAATACTTTCTGATGAAATTAACTTAAATTTTGTCTAAGTTCATTTTTGACGCAGCCAAACTATTCGATGCTCATGCTAATCAACTTGACAAATAAGAACCTGTTATTCATTTTGAAGTTCATGAAGTCATTAGAAGTAACTCGAAAGACATTTTAGCATCGGTAAGAAACAGGGGAGCAGAGCTATAAACATCTACAATAATATTAAATATTTTACTTAGATATTAAGTTTAACATAGCCTGGTTTCTTATGCTACAAGGAAATGTGATCAAACACTCACTAAATCGCTGAAAAACTTCTTGAGCATTGGTTGTGGTCAACAACATTGTCTTACCAAATTATTGAGTCTATAGTACATTCTCAAACAGCCTTTCAAAGATAAAACCATCAGCTTTAGCGTACAGAGTATAAAGAAAAGAAATATGCTGGCTGGAGAAGGTGTAGTTTACAGGTGAGATAAGCGGAGAGTTTTGAAATACTGTAACAAAATTTTCATATTTTGGCGTACATGAAAACCCAATTTATACTTATCTACTTTAGTCTCTTCTGCAAAACTGCTGCATCGTTACTGCTGCATCGCTACTGCTGCATCGTTACTGCTGCATCGTTACTGCTGCATCGTTACTGCTGCATCGTTACTGCTGCATCGCTACTGCTGCATCGTTACTGCTGCATCGTTACTGCTGCATCGTTACTGCTGCATCGCTACTGCTGCATCATTACTGCTGCATCGTTACTGCTGCATCGTTACTGCTGCATCGCTACTGCTGCATCGTTACTGCTGCATCGTTACTGCTGCATCGTTACTGCTGAGAAAAAATCTGGTGTGATTTTAGATTGTGAGATGGTGTAAATAGTGCAAAAAATAACTGAAAAATCAAGTAACAATAAATTTTGCTAAATTTCTTCACTATTGCAAAAATGATCTTGATTGTTGGAAGATAAAAGCGAACCATAGAATAATTCCTTAACAATGCTTTTGTGGAAGATTAGGTTTGATGTCAGAGCGGGTTGCCAACTAATGTTTGGAACATCCCTACACATGAAAAAGAGTGTGATGAGCAAAATTATTAACATGAATGTACACAGCATCACTTTAAATAAATGTGTGTTTTCTAACCTGTTCTAGTTTTACATAGACTTCGAAAAATCAAAGTAGAAGTGTGACGCTAAACTAAATTATGTCTATGATAAATACTATGGCTATAAAATTAGGTCAACAGATATTTATTTCAAAAGTAAAGTTTACCTACACAATCATGATACAAACTATGTGAAAGTATTTTATTGTAAAATGCTGAAGCATTTACGCCTTCATTTTGGTTTGGCATACAAGCTGGTAGTCTTTGTAAATCTTTGAAAAAGTGAAAACTTACCTACCAGCCAGTGTGACTATAAAGGTTTAGCGCTGTTATAAGCAAACATATAACCGTTAAAGAAATTTATGGATAGAAGGCTAAAGCTAGGACTAAAAGGAGAGAGTATTGCTCGTAGCAACTTTCAGTAAAAGCCATCTAGGACCTGTAAACCTCTAGCACAGGCTTTTTGGTGCCAGATATTTTGAAACTGCTATTTTTACATCAAATAAATTGTTTATGCTTATATACAGTAAATTAGTAACACTAATAATAATAATGATAATAACAAGAAAATGCAAAACATGCTTACTGTATACATACTACGTCATAGAAAATACCTTTTTCTTCAGCATAGATAAATAATAAACCAAAATTTAACCATTTAATGAATTTGAATTTTTACGTTCACATCACCAAAATTTAATTGAGGGATCTCATAAACTACATTTGTCAAATACATAAATGCACCCATTATGCAAAAAATTTTCTTTGCCGCTTCAACGTAAAATTTATTGAGTCATAAGTCAGAACAAAAGATGAATAAATTCTTTTAACAATTCAAATTACAAAATTGCAAACATGGCAAGTAAATATTTGTAAGAGAAGCTAGGTTACTTTTACTGATACAATGAAAAAGAGAATAACTTCAAACCTTTCCATCAACGTTGAATCAACTTATTTTAGTCATTCCACAGCCATTCCAATTGAGTTTTTTTATCCACTTCGCATTCTTATCATTGTCTGAATAGGTAGTGTTTTACTTTTTGGTATTTTCAGCTGTTATATACATGACTGTCGCATGTGTGACTTATGTCACATTTTTTATTATCGTATTTTTAAAGCTAGAGCAAAATAAATCATTCTTGAAACATTTTGAATACTTCATAAAAAATTTCCAAAACTTCAGAAATTGGAAAACGAGATCTTATTTGAAATGGACAACTTTTTTCAAACTCTTATTGTAAACAAACTAGAATTACCAGTGCTTTCCGAGGAAAGATTTTAATGCTTGTTTTATGTATACTTTACCATATAGATGTATTTAAATTAGATGACCTTTAAGAGCTAGTAAAAATACATGTAAGATAGCTTCAAACTTTTTTAAAAACACTTAATCATTCAGTATAACATGAAGCTAATTATCAGCATATAGCAGCTCAATTTTTTACACATTTGATAACTTTCCTTGGTTAGACAAAAATGATCAGTATAATTTAAATTGTAGCTGCACATTCACTAGAACAAGTGCAGATAATTGCTGTTTTAATGATCTGATTCTGGCACTACACAGCACATCTATTTATAAGCTCTCACAATAGCCTGTGAGCCTAAAGGTTGGTAGTTTAGATATTCAGCGCAGTTTGATTTATTAGGTTTTGGATCATACAGATTAAAATCTAGTTTCTGATCTTTCCAAGTTCAGTCTATAAACACAGATACAGCATCTGAGAAGCAGACATTAAAGTTGACATAGTTGTTGGAGTGATTAACAGATAGGTAACACTCATAGCTAATGTTTAGAACAAACTACAATGAGCAACTTATAGAGCTGTTCAGTGGGTTAATTAAAAAACATGGCTTTGCGTACTATTAGTTAAAAGATAGATAGTATAAAAATAAATCAAATTTTATTTAGTTTTACAGCAGCAGACCAACAGACTTTAGTGTCTAGAGGCGTAACATCTACACAATCAACATTTCATAATCTTCAGCGGATCTTTTAGCCACTCTCCTTGGGCACAACCCGAGTCTGATGAAGTGCGTTGGAGAGGCTGATTGGACAGACATCTGAAGAGAGTATTGTAGGTCAGCAGCCAGCAAGTTAACGTAAGTCCTGCAGCCTTTAGTTAAATGCTGGTTTTAGGAGCTTTGTGTTACCTGCAGCTTGTGTTTTTTGGATTACCAGAGCTTCTGTTCAGAACAAAGGAACAGCTAATCATAGAGAAGCAGTAGGTGAATAATTCTGGTTTAGGAGTTGGAGTTATGCCTTCGCTAGAACAAGGGCAGATAACTGCTACTTCAGTGATATTTCAGGAGCTACTGCGTTTATATTATTTATATGCCTATGAGACTCTGATCCTGTTAACTCACTTGAAACCTTAGGGCTGAAAAAATAATATAGGCGATAGCTAAAATACTTCATAAAAAAGATTTCTTGGCTCTGGGATTGAACTTAGAATATTCAGCTTGGTAGACCAACAATTTACCACCTGCACTAATCAACCATCATCTAAAATTTGAGAATACTCTTTACTATAATAAGAGCCATGTTCTGTGATGTTAAAAATTGATCATGAGAAAGAAGAGTTCTAAGAACAGTTGGTCCATGCGTTATTTAATACGGCTTATTTAATGTGTAAAGAGCAAGCCATGTGTTCACTCCAAGCAATGTCAAGCTTCAGTATTCCACATAAATGCTCCACAATCTTTCTGATTAAAATCTCAAAAATGCACCTTGGTATGCATTAAAGACAATTGTCATCAATAAACAATGAGTGTGTCCACGAATTGTCATCCCAACATCAGTGTAGCATTTGCATTGAAAACAAAAATCCTGAGATTGCTGGACTTGGAGCTAGTAAATTATATTTGCTTTAGGTGCTAAAATACGCTAAACAGAAGGTTTAAAATATTTTAAAATAAAATATTTGAAATGATATTAAATAAAAGCTGTTAAATGTTTAATGGAAGTTCTAGAATATTTTTAATCAAGGTGTTAAATATCTCTAAAATACTTTAATTAGAAAGATCTGGAATATTTGAAAAAATTGTGAAACATTTTTAATTAAAAATAATGATTGAATTTTATAAAAATTATTACTTTGTATTATTTTAAGAGTGCACATTAAGAAGCTATTCTAAAAATCTGGTATGGCTTAAATTAAAAATTTGTTTCAAATTATGTTTTTAAATTCTCACCTCAAAGTCTTCTGAAACATGAGTATTGAAATTTTCTGTAATTATTTTCCCTCTATGTACAGTGTGGCTGTTTAAGGTAATTTGTGCAGAAAGTTTTTATTTAAAAAAAATATGAATGAACCAGGTGTGAACACAAACAAGCACATTGGAGGTTTAAAATAAAGCTACAGACAGGGGCCACTTTTTCAATGCAGTTTTCAATAAGCTAGATTTCAAAGTTTTGAAAAAATTAAATGGCTCAAAACAGAAAAGACAACGATGCTAAACTTTTATTTAAATAAGTGCCAGAGAAATAGCACTTGTACATTTTATGTAGGTGAATATTATTATTTTAGAGCTATAATAGGTTTTCAGTAATTTATTACTGATTCAAATCAACAATGAAATAACTTAGTAAAACTACAGAATACAGAAGTACGAAGTACAAAGGAAACAGTACTAAGAAATGCATCCTCGACTTAACAAACCAGCGAATATATCTCGGCCCAAGCTAATTTATGAGCAAATTGAAAGTTTTTACTAGTTTCTAAACAACACTAAAGTAACTCGCAGTACATCTATAGAAGTACATCTATAGAAGTACATCTATAGAAGTACATCTATAGAAGTACATCTATAGAAGTACATCTATAGATGTACATCTATAGATGTACTTCTATAGAAGTACATCTATAGAAGTACATCTATAGAAGTACATCTATGAAAGTACATCTATAGATGTACATCTATAGATGTACATCTATGAAAGTACATCTATGAAAGTACATCTATAGAAGTACATCTATGAAAGTACATCTATAGAACATTTAAGCCGATAACCTAGCCAAGCTTATTAGCTAATCGTGAATTTTTCTTACATTCTGAAATAAATGTTTTACAACTAAAATAAAACAGAACATTATTATAACGTAAGTACCTTGATACTTATAAAACAATTTTAAGAGTTTTCACTTACCCCATAGTACCGTGAGAAATAGTCCAAGTTGCAGAAAAAGGACAATAATGATAGCTAAAATAACCAGGTAACTGTATACTCACATAAGAAAGCTGCATAAAGCTTTTTGGTTTAGCTTTTTAGCAACTGATAAAGCATCAATAATTCAAAAATTAACCAAATGCCTGAAAATTTTTGGGAACTTTTAAAAATCTTTTTACAAGATCGTTTTGCTCAACAACTCAAACAAAAACGTTTGCACCTTATCGCAACATTTGTAATTTTGTTGCACACCATGAAAGACGCTATATTTCTTTTCTTAGTCATATCATTTTTGTGAAGTATTTATGCATAAAATAATATTTTATAATAAAATAACTAGCAAAATAATAATAAAATAACTTTTTACTACTTTGGTACAATGTAAGGTAGGCCAGAATATTGGTGTAATATAATATATTATTCTATAATATAGTGTAATACTAAATATTGTAACATAATAAAATAAACCATAAGTTTAATATGGCTACTACAATATGTTATGCATATCATACTAATATAATAATATATATGTGTATATAATATTATATATAATGTATATATAATAATATATATTATTGTGTATATATTATTATATTAGTATCATACACATAATAATATATATAAATGAAATAATATAATGCAATATAACATAATACAATATAAAACAGTATAATGCAATATAATATAAAATAAAAATTTATATTGTAATGTAATATGTGATATAATATATCACGTTGTAAAAAAGTAATAAAATTATGGTGTAAATTATAAATGTAAAGAACGCAAAATGCTCAATGTTGTGCATACAAAGTTATTATGGATGAGCTCAAGTCAGATACAACAAACTGTTGGCTTATAGCTAAAACAATATAAAACAGTTTTCGTTGTCAATATTATGTAAATATTTGAGTAAAAAAAGTAAAAGAAAGTAAAGGAAAAAAGTTTATTTTGTACATGTAGATTATTGTTCAAAGTTGTTCTAGACATCTATAGAGTTATCATTTTAGTATAAATTTACATAAGATTTGAAATAAATATAAATTTGAACTTTCAATGCTGATTCCTAACATTGAAATTATTTGCAGACCTTTACGTGCAAAATATCAAGACAGACGTAATTCTTCTTGTGAAGATTCATCAGTAGCACTTAGTACATTTCAAGCAAGTATTAAAAACAGTGCGATGAAGGGCCCTTTTACTTATGGAGCTTAGACTACAGATTACTTGAAGAGCTTAGGCTATTAGATCAAGCAAACAGAAAGCCATACTGGCTGAACCACAAGCGGAGCAAATAGGGACATTCCGCGAGCTAGCTTATGGCACTGAATCTTTCTTTATTGGTGAGTTTCATTCATCGCTGCATCACTAACTGCTAGTCTGGACTCTGGAGTTAGGCAGCAGTTGCCAAGTCTTCGAGCTGACTCATTTTTACCATCAGCCAAGGTCTATCTACATCATGCTATCTCATACATGTAGGTATGTAGGTATGTAGGTATGTGGGTATGTAGGTATGTAGGTATGTAGGTATGTAGGTATGTAGATATGTAGGTATGTAGGTATGTAGGTATGTAGGTATGTAGGTATGTAGGTATGTAGGTATAACTTGTTATTGGCAATGGTACTAATCAACATGGTGATGTTTTAATCACATAGAAAAAAAACATGAAAAGACTGGGATTCTGGGATTATTGAGTTGGTTGAACAAGGTTGTTACTCTAATAGTATTGTAGAGGAGTCAGGATGTTGAAATGTAGGCTGTACTAACAGAAAGTTCATAAGCTGAAACATACAATAGTGGATATAGTATGTTGGTGTCATGGAATAAAAAAAATGCTTATTGTCATATGTGTGAAGGGAGGGAATTTTAGGCATATTGGTATTTATTCTTCCACACATATGACATATGCTCTTGGAAGCTTGACTGCCTTTGTGACTACACCAGTATTCTGAGAGAAAGCTTCCAGGATTGTCAGCATCTACATTGCCTCGACAGCGAAAAAGGTCAGTGCTCCTGGCAGCTATTCTACATACATGTATTACGATTCATTAGTTGCAAGAGTACAAAGCTCAGGAGTTGTGTTCTTTTCTTGAATGCAAGAGTGCAAAGCTCAGAAGTTGTGTTCTTTCTTTGAGAGAGTCTATAACTACAATGACCAAAAGAAGAGGATATCTTCGTCTTAGATTTGCTTATCCTTGGAGAGGTTGCCTAAATAATTTGTCTTTTACATTAGTTGCAACTTGGTTTTTTTGGTTTCAACTTTGAACGGTTTTAAAATAATAACTAGGAGCAGATTATTGAGTGATACAAAATGATTTTTTAAATAATATTGCATTTTACAATTTGGTATCTATAAACTTTTTTAGAATTTTTGGATAGGTAAACAAAAAATAAATTATACAACAATAATTAACAAAATTATGAAAAGGTCGCTTTAAATGTGTAGTAAACAAGCATTTTACATTTTTCTTAAGAATATGTCCTAGAACGTAACAGTGAAATTGAAAAAAGAGGTGGCAAAGAATCGTGTGAGTGAGACCAAATTCTGATAACCTTATTGCACTTTATTATTCAGCTGTAACAAACGTCTCGAGCATTTCCGCAAGCCCAGCAGCTTGTTCAGGTCTATTTCAAACACTGAATAAGAAAACAACAAATAGGGCAAAACTGCAATATGACAAGTAATTATAGAACTAACGCATACGTTAGGTTAAGTGTCAATATGTAGGACAGTCAGCGTCTAGGGCATACGAAAGCCATCAGTACAGTTATCTGTGGATTTTGCAATGTATAGAATTAACTAATTATAAACAGTTCATATTTCAACAAACACGTCAGGCATAGATTGCAGCATCCTAGTGGTTGGAGTAGGAAATCTTGAAACAGTTTGAGACAATAACAAACTATCATTGTACCATATTATTAGGCTGAAAGAAAAATAAGAATGTTTCAAAATTGCATATTTTAATGGTGCTGTGATGTCATTCCATAGAAATTCACAACAAACAGTCGTAAACTAACACAGGAAAGGGGTTTAAATTTAACTTATTGCTGGAGTAAATATATGAACATAAATTGAACTAACTTAAACAAAATTAAATATTAAATTAAAATCAGTTAAATTTTAAAAGTTAAATATTTTTTAAAATCATTTTGTTTATATTTTTAAATTTCTAATTTAAAAATGTAAATTAAGTTAAACAAAAATACCCACTCTGGTATTTAATTGTTAAAGAAAACTTTTTGCTTTCAGACAAATAAAACAGCTGTAAACTGAATTACTATTGAAAACTGACAATGATACAGTTATTAGTTTCGTGCTTTTAAACTTGACATTGATTTTTGTGTTAAACATAACTTTAAACGTTGATGCGTGAGAATTGACAGACAAAAGAACAGTAGTAATATCTTGAAATGTCTGATTTCTTCTCAAAACAAGGTACACTGCAACACTCATTTATAAACCAAAGTTCCACGCGGTCATCTTTGGAACATGCAATGGGTGCAAAACATATATTCTAATTTTGTAACATTGTCTCTAGCATCAGCAGTTTTGAGACTTCTATTATATTTGATAAGCTTTTAAACTCGAGAATTCACTAATAAAATTAATGCTTCACCACATTGGTTTGACCTATTCTCTACAATAAAAAAGAGTTTTTGAAAAGTAAGTTTATTAAGATGACTGGTTTAATTTTAGTTTTGATTAAATTCACGATGAAGTCTGGATTACACGTGTTTTAAAGCTTAGAGTGTGACAGAACTCCCGGCATTTTGTGCTAGCAAAAGCATGAAGCGGTGATAGCAAAGCATAGAAACATTAAAGATTGGTAGGTAGGCCTACATAAAAATCATAAGCAGGTCTAGTTCTCATGGTTATGGGCAGTTGAACAGTAGTCTAGTGGTAAAGGATGCCTGTCTGCAGACCTGAAGAATCCGCGTTCAAAGCTAGTGTGAGGTGGATTTTTTGTTCCTAAAGCTTTGTTTTATAACTGGACACACAGCAGAAAGACCAACAAACAAATGAGAAAGACAGAGATTTATATATTAAATATATTATTTGAGTAAATTATATACTTGTATATATTAAAAGGTCGTGTGAGTGCAGATTCCCAAATTTGACCTTTAGAAAGGTCAAGGTAAACTCCTGGAGTTGACTTTCAGAAAGGTTGATTTTAGTTCATTTATAACAGAGATTTGAGTAAAAATATAATTTAGTTGGCAAAGAAAATGGTGCAATACATGGTGCAAAATCAAAATTTAACTCAAAATATGCATGATATCTAACTCATGTTATCAATCACTATTATGAAGCATCGTTGTTATAAATTTAAAAATATACACAAAACAGAAAGTTCCGGTTAATAATATTAACTAGTTCTGATATATAAAACAAATAGAATTAGCATGGAGTATAAAAAACATCTCTCTGAGTATTGGTAGGCTGGCAGCATCTAGCAGTATGGGCAGCCGACAGCATTTTGTTACTAGTTTTTATAAACTGATACGAGTTACAGGCATTCCTTCTGCATTATTCCATGATTATCTTCATTAGAGGAATGAATGTTGATCATATGTATCAGAGAACTCGTAGACAACCATCTGTAAGAAAAAAAGGGTTCAGGAAGTTTGAGAAGTAAACATGCACCATTGTAACAGAATATTCGTAGTATGTTTTTTTGTCAGTGTCTTATCCCATGTGAAAAAGATAAGAGGTTTACATTTGCTCTTTCTGTTTGTGGCAACTTATGTTGTTTGTCCAAATTATGTTCGCAATAACAAAATTTCCAGTCATTAAAATAGCTGGGAAACTCAATGAAACATCAATTTTTGTTAAAGAATTCAAAGTTTTCTAACCCACAACACCTGACCTCTATGGAAAGAGCATGATTTGCATGACTCGCTTAAATGTTAATTGAAAGTTTTAATTTTAAATTGAAGAATGTAATATTTTCCTACTTGGCTCAATGAGAAGTCTGACAGAAAAATTATTGTGTGACACTTTTGCTCAACCGATTCTTTTTTTTTGTATTTAGTACTTTACCAACTTTTAAAAACTTGCTATATTGATGGACGCAGGAAATCTAATCTCTTTTTTAAAAAACATTTGATTAAAACAGTCATCAAGCCTTTTTGTGAATAGATAAACTTATTCTTATCCAGTTATTCTTCTGAAAAACACAACTTTCGATGCCACATCCTACATGTGTCTATTACACTCTACAATTTTTCTATATTGGCACAAGCTGCATATTGGGGAACATATATCAATCATAGTTTAAAAGGTTTTCAGAAATTTTACATATTGTTCAAGAAAACTTCCTGTTAACCGCTTTTGAAAAAAGCCTTTTTTAAAAGAAAATTTTGTAATGATCTCTTTTTCTTTTATGCTTTCACCTTTTCAATTGGACAACATATGAAATCAGTTGCAATTTTAAGTATGTTGTTGCTAGCTACAAAATTAATGATTCTAAGACTAAGTGAATCTATGGGTGCATTTAATTGAACAGTGTGTAGAAATTCGAGGAATCATGGCTACTGTGTTGCAACAGCGATGACATGGTTGAATGCGTGGTATATCATGACAATCATCAACGGAGAAGCGTTGGTGGTAACTTAATTGCTTTTCCACCCTAAGCAAAGCGCTGCAAGCTAATGACAAGTTCAAGGTCAAAGGTTATTGTTTGGTAGAACCTGTATTGATGTTTTAACTGGGGAGGAATTCTACAGACTGGTAACGGGTTCAAAACGGGTAAAGGGAAAATTTTAAACTCTGTAAATTATATTTTGGGAATTGTCAATTTAAAATACATAGGATTTTAGTAGATTAGAAGGAAAAGAGAGGTTTAGTCAAAAAGCAGATTAGCGTCAAAATAAAATACCCTAGGACACTTATATTTCGCTAGTATTTAGTTTCATGAGTAGCATACAAAGTAAAATTTTGCTGCAACTTAATTTCGCAGCTCTGATGAGTGCGAAAATATAGTGATGTGAAAATAAATGAAGTGGAACAAACATAATTAGATTCCTCAGGTTCGGTTCACCAGTAAGAAAAATTTTTTCAAGTTGGGACTAGTTTGTAATTGTGAACCGCAGGTAGAATTGTGTGGCCGAGATCGATAATGCAATATGATCGCTTGCTGCCATTTGTTTCTTGGACTATCAATGAACAAAGCTATTTAATTCCGCGTTTTCGCTCGTTCGTTGTGATAGTTTAGTTTTGCTCATGAAATTTTCGCGAGCGGACGACATTGCGAAAACGTGAAAGTTAGATGAAGTGAATACATAAGTGTTCTAGGGTAATAAGGACAAAATACCAACATGTTAAACACAGCTGCTATGTGTTGGTGAAAAGAAGAAATGACAGCTTTTACAAGGAAAAGTTAAAATTTACACTAGTTACTGTTTGAGAAAAATTTTAATTACATCATAAGGATTTGTAAAATGAAAAAAGATGAGAACGAAAGACAGAAATAGGATAGAAGAAATAGCGGCCAAATAATGAACAAAAACAAAAATGGCTGCCTACCTTATCGGGAAGCACAAATACTGCCACATCGAGTCCAATGGCAATACCTTCCAGGCCCACAGGAGTTGCCTATGCATCGAATCTACAAAGAATACAACATATTCAACTATATTCTGCCAATTGGTGTATCTTATGTAGTGGTTACATTTGTTTACAAATAAAATGCTATAAGCTGTGGTAATAGAAACAATTACGACATTAAGAGAAAAAACTTCCATATCAAACTTAGTAGAAGAATGATTGTTCCGCAACAGGTCTCTCTGGAATATATATATAGCCTACAGGCAGCACAAGTCATAATAACAATGAAATGCTGCAGATGATTGGAGTATCAATCACGGATTAGCAGTAAAAGAAACAGTATTAATTAAACATAACATACATATTAATAATAATATTACTAACCATCATGTGGTTTTAAATTTATAACTAAATGACCTATTCGTTTTCATTCTCAATATCGGTTACTATAGCATCCTTTATTAAATGAAACTACAAACAGGTAAGAGAAGATTTAGTTTTTAAGATCTTTTTCCTTTAATATTTCTTTGCTAAAAAAATTTTTGTTTAAGACCGTTGTGTAGAGGGCAACTTTGTGAAATACAATTCCGTCGGGAACATTCTGTGAAGAGCCATTTGTAGAACCATTTCATGACAGGCCATTTTTCAAATGGCCATTTTGTAAAGGACCTTTAATACTTCATCACTTGGATAACCATTTTACAAATAGAATTGGAAATATTCTGTGATTACAACTTTGTTTTTAACACTTGCTGTAATTATTGTAACTATATTCATTTGCATTCATTAAATGTTGCAACCTCAGCAAAACAAGCTTTAAATTCTAATAACACCATAAACCTACAAATTGCTAACTATAATAACTGACTTGAAAAAATAATTTGCTACCACGCTAAGTTCGTAGCAAAAAAGATAAAAATTGGTTAGATAACTTTTATTTTGAATCCAAGATATACTAACAAAAGCTAGTATTTAATTTTTCTACAAAACATTTTCAAATTATGAAGAATTAAATGGGTCAACTTTTCCTTTTTCAAATGTTAGTAATTTGTCTACATTTGAGTTCATCAGATAGCCAGAGCACCTTAAGGGTGCTCCAATATAACGTTTTTTTTCCCCATTCCCACTCATGTTTGTCCCCACACAATTAATGTAAAAACAATGTAGAAGACGCTAGACTTGGTTCCTAGTAAACCTGATAGAAGTGATTCATCATGAAGCCACTTAGTATGTAGTCACAACAGGCTAGTCATTAGCGTCGTTGATAAGCTATGTCAATTCAAAAATACTCACCATGCTGACGCAAGTTTTCCTGCCTCTGCTGTACCCTACAACACACCATCATTACAATCACAGCGAGCAGACAGTGTCAATATGAGCATTTTTCTGGTAAATAAATTCCAATTTTTTGTGTTGTAAAGCATTGTGCAGTTCTAATTAAAATACCAGAAAGTACAGCTATGTCATACCCACTTATTTCATAGGCGGCTGCTAAAGCCACACACATCATTGCCGCATTAGCAGCTGCCAAAGCTTGCTTGTGACAACTATGATCAAGTGCTTGCTCATCATAATTAAAAGGGGTCAGAATTTATAACGTCTGGAGATGCACTTCCTTTTTAAACTGATAGAGTTGGTTACTTAGTAACTGCGTGGTATGAAAAGCTAAAACCTTAGCGTGAAGTCTGATCACTTGCACAAACTAATGTAGCAGTCAAGCTAGAGAATGCAGT